>NC_090903.1:11235823-11430322 GCF_040956055.1 Brachionichthys hirsutus | reverse complement strand
GCCGTGGAAGTAACTCATGCTGGAGAATCTTTTCTTAAAATTGTGCATCCAGACAGAATCATCAAAGTCACATGGTATAAAGCAGACCGATTCATTAATTTTACAATAATGGGAACTTTATATTTTTGTCAGATGACAATTAAATTATAGTCAGTTTTGTCATTGAGCTAAATCAGCTCAGAATCTAACACTCCTACAGATGGTTGTGGTTTGCATCTTAAAATTCTTGGTTACTTTATAGGTGTTGGACATAGTAAGATGGTTTGCCTGGAAAACAATATAAAAATACCTCCAGATAATTCAGCCATGCATACGTAATTTTATAGAGATTAAGATGTATATAAGAGTTGTGTTTTAACTTTTTCAAATATACTGTAAGTTATCAAAACACAGAACTCTGCTCTTAACAGAACTGACTTTATTGGTATTTTTGTATCTAAGCCAACAAATATAAATCCTTATTTGCTGTGGCCATGACAGCATGTCAGCTGTTAGTAGTCATTGAAATCATAATTTAATATCTGATGATTTAGTTTCAAAAAACCTTAAGCGAATCAACAATAACTCACGAGGCTTCATCGTGCAGCTATATGTTCCTATTCAAAATGGATTTACTTTACAGTAGTAGCAGCATTAACAATGCAGCAGTGGTTACAACCATTGCTCTTCCTCTTCACAAATGCAGGCCGGCCTGTCTGCAACCCGATTCCCTGTTTGTTGTTTTCTATTTAGCATAACCCATAAGCAACCATCATTGCTGAAATGTTGCTGGCATAAATCAATAGTTGACATCCTGCCAGACAGGCAGCAGGATGTCAGAGAGAGAGAGAGAGAGAGAGAGAGACTGGGAAAACAAGAGCTGGAGGAAAGAGTGACTAAAGCACAGGGTTTCTCATAATAACCATCAGATGAAGACAGGAGCCGGAGAATGTCAGAGCAAAAACACTACATGCCTGTTTAAAAAAAACCTGTGACATGAGGCCTTAAGAAAACAAAACAGCAAACAAGGAGGGTGAACAGCAAGCAACGTGCACTTTTTCACTTTTTCCACCTTCATATCTGTTCAGATTCATTGTTGAAATAATGTCAGACATGCTAGTGCAGTTGCAGGTGGCTGTTCGTTGAACATTACGGCCATTAAGGGGAAGCGGCATGGTTTGTTTTTAGGTAGACTGCCACTGGTTGATGATGGGCTCTGGCTAATGTCCAACCAGCTTTCACTGACTCATGAGGTCTGTCACCACAGTGTGGCTCAGAGGTCTGTGACCTGTGGCAGCGCCGCATGTCCAGCTTCCTCAACTCTGACACACTTATCGCATGCTTAGCAGCACGGCTCTGTGCAAGTGCACTAATGAAAGGAACACACGCTCTAATGTAAACAGCACAGATTGTGCAGATTTGCAACTAAGACCTTCATTCACGAGGTTAAGCTCCTCTGTGAGTCATGACATTAGCATGAGGGTGTTTCTTTAAGTACTAGAGAGCTAAACAGGGCTACTTGTAAAACAAGATCCATGTTAGAAGTTAAAGGTATGCTGTGTAACAAGGACACTTGACAGGCTCAATTAAAAAAAAAAAAAGGTGTGTGACAGAGAGAGAGACTGACAAGCCTTGCAGACATAGTTTCATATGGCAAAACACGGTACGGTATATGACTTCAGCGTAACAGGAATAAATCTCAAGACGGTAAACTCCCTGTGTGCAAAGGTGGATGTGCAACAAACACTGTTTCTGTGTGGTACAGACCACACTTCAATGGGAAATGCAGAAACACAAGTGTCTCATAATATGCATGTGCCAGTGTGCACAAAGGTGCTGCTTTGCCTTTGCCAAATATTACTTGCAATTACTATTACTTAAAATACTGCTTTAATTAAATGAGTATCTCTACGACGCTGCGATGCAACAGTGTGCAGACTGTTCAACTAAATCATCACTGATTCACGAGCGCTGCCAAACCTGACACTAAAAGCTTATCGTGCCCCTGGTTAAGTGAATGTATAGCCAAGGAAATGCTATGAGGCATTCCACTCACAGCATTAGCATCTTATCAATATTGCACATACAGTGCAGTTGATTGTGCCTTCAAAATAGCGCTCCTGTGCAAAATGCATGAGTGTGTATTGCTGCCATGTTCTAATGATGAATATTTATTTTAGATCAGAGGAAGAAGTGGGGAAAACCCCAAACCTGTGACACCCAACCATCTGAGCTCTGACAGAAATGATGCTCAGACAAATACAGACTCTTAAATATACTATGAAGTCCATTTGAACTGATTTGCCTTCACAGACTTCACATGACTTTCAAACTGAAGACTGATTCTGCAAGCAAGAGGATTTTCAGTCTCTTGTGCCCAATGGCCAACAGGTGACAGAGGAATCTGCATTTGAGGAGAGCAATGAGGAGTGGCGAGAAGAATCTCTGGGACCAACCTGCCTCCTGTCACATTAACATGAGACTGGATGGGAAGCTGGACGACACATGGACAGATAGAGACAGAGACAGAGACAGAGACAGAGACAGATGCATGCAGCACATCTTATTATGTAGAACAAAACTCACCGCCATGTTCCATGACTTGACCCAGGGAATATTATCAGCAGTGTGGGATGATCCTTGCCTCTTCCCGAAACACCATCGCTCTGACTCACTCCCACCTCCTCTCCCTCCTCCCTCCTCCCTTTCCCACTGTCTTCCTCCCTCAACGCTCAACCCTCCTTCCTTCTCCCCATGTCCACTGTCTGCTGCTCACTCACCCCTCCTCCCTCCAGCTCCTGCCTCACCTCGCGCCAATAAAGAGCATTAAATGTTAATGTTTGTTTCCATCTCAGTTCCTCTTCTCCCTCCCTATCTCTGTCTCCTGGATTTATCTCCATCTCTCTGCCTGTCAAGTTGCTCCTTCTTCATCTGACTGCAGATTGTGACTCTCCTTTGGCCATTACCTCATGAGTCAGTGAAAGCTGGTTGGACATTAGCCAGAGCTCCCTTTGGTGGCCGATGGTGGCGCAGTGGTTGAGAGGTTGGCGGTTCGGTTCCCGGCTCAGGCACATTTGTACATTTTCGTTGTGTTCTTAGGCAAGACACTTCACCCACATTGCCTGAGCGCATGCGCACGTGGCGACCAGCAGCAGACTACAGTTAGACTGTAACTGCATTAAACCAAATTGCCCTCCGAGGGACAAAATCAATAAACAGTATTTAGTAGATTTAGTAGAATTATTTCCAATCACCTTGTACTGAGGTAAAAAAAAAACTAACATAGTAGGAGAGGAGAAATAGGGGGTGCAAATTGGAAAACAGCTAATCAAAAAAGTGTGGCACGGGGTGTGTTTACCTTTGCTCATTGCATTTAGCTTCCTCTCTCTTTTTAATAGCAGTCAGTTATCATCAGCAAATATGATTAAGCCTCATTGCACAAATGCAGCTCTCGCTACTGTATCTTCTAACAGAAGACTAATTATAATACATGTCGTCTCCACTTTTAGTAAAAACACATTTACATGTTTTTTGCGGCTCAAAGATGATTTTTAATCTCCTTTGTGGAATTTAGAGAAAGAGCAAGTAAAAGGCAACGCAAGTAAAAGAAATAAAATTATTGACCCGCGCACAAGATAGCAGCTACCAATATGTCATAGGTATAAGGTGTTGACCTTTCCTCTCTTGTTAATCTATTTTATTGTACGGCATATGGTCTATATTGACCGTCACATTTGTGAAAAAACAAACATCTATTCCACTGACTTTTAAAGATTAAGCCGACAGTGGCCAAAATCTATTGTGTGTACACAGCATTTACTGAAGGACGTGGAGTGTAACATTACCATGTTGATGCATTTTAATTAATGTTAAACTTTAGGGCCCTGCAGTGAATAACCACAGTAGTTACTGAAAGACACACAGGAAGG
Organism: Brachionichthys hirsutus; assembly: GCF_040956055.1. NCBI lineage: Eukaryota > Metazoa > Chordata > Actinopteri > Lophiiformes > Brachionichthyidae > Brachionichthys > Brachionichthys hirsutus. The sequence continues at coordinate 11,426,414 of NC_090903.1, read as the reverse complement.
GACACACTCAGACTTTGACTTATGATGCTGTCCAATCAAATGGCTCACAAAGAGCAAACCGGCTCATCAACAACTTTCCCCAAACATCATGAGTTCACGTTCACATCAACTGCTCTTTAAAAAGACGCATACTCGGACACGGTATGTGAGAAGAGCCACAGATCCCTCAGAAACCGCCATGTTTAATAAAGAGCAGATTGCAGTAAGGATAAACAGGAGAAGGTATATTAAGATCAACGAGTCCATGCAATCTGTAGCAAGTGTAAATACAAGGACATACACTGTGTGGTCATCCAATCGATTGATCAGACAAGCATGAGTAGAGCTAATAGGGTGCCTTTTTTTGTTCTTGTTCGGGATTCTCTGATTGTTTCTGTTGTTTTCCTGCAGAGGACAGTGGTAGATATCTCAGAGATGGCATGCCTATTAGAGATGTAATTAAATTACTTGATCTGCATGTGCAGCTGAATGGATTGCTATGACTGTTGCTGCTCACATTCACAATGCTTTGGTAATTCCTGCACTTTTCAATTATCATCATCAGGTCAATTCTTAGGTCTTTGAATTCGGATAGGCTGTAATCATTCCCGTCAGCATCAGCTCTACTCTGTTAGTGTTAATTGACTGTTTGCTGAAGGAAGATTGTGACCATGGAAAGCAAGGTGCAACCAACTGGAGAAATAATTGTGCTATATTGTCATTCTGAGCATTTTAACAGGCTCCAACAGCCACTGTGCCAAAATAGCGCATCATACTCCCAGGTGGATTCATGCAGAGACAGCTGCAGCCACTTCTGCAAACTAGTTCTATTTCTAGGACTTTCCGGGGTCTGCTTGGAGGACATGTTCCAAAACATAGATCGGTATTTACAGAAATGGATGCACGGACCCCACAAATCAAACCAAAATGAAAAGCATCTTTACTAAGCGCTGCTTTGTCTAACTCTAAAGTACAGATCATGATGAAGAACACAGACATCCCTGCTATGGGAAAAATTTTGTGCTAAAATGTATTAATGACAATGAAAGCAAAACTTTGAAATACAAAACTAAAATCAAAATAAGCAAATGGAAGAAACCAGTTATAAGAAAAGCTTTTTCAGGGCTCCTACAAAGTGTGTGTAAATGGAATGCGGCTAGAGGGTCAAGGATGGATGGGTGAAAGGGTAAGGGGGGTTGAGCCGAAAAGAATGTCCCCTTGTCCCCTTGTCCCCCATGTATCTTCAGAAGTAATGCTGAATAAACCCCAGAGGACCAAAAGTTACTTTAGATTACTGTAAATAAAGAAGCTTCCAGATCCCAAGCTAAGTTAGCTACGCATAAAGTAAATGGCTGACAATGGCAGCAGCTAAACGTGACAACATGTCAAACTACTGCACAGTTAGAGACGGATCCTTTAATTACTGGAGAAGCTGAGCTTTCCGGTTTTGCCGGCGGTTGCAGGAGCTCCAGTGTCTGAGGATAGGCTGTGTGTGGGCAGTGCAGGGGGCCGGCCTGCTCGCTACTTTACAGTACATTTTAACAAGTGGTTACTGCTGGCTAAAAGGGCCTATAATCAATGTTATTTCAAGGAGAGTACCCAGAGCCAGCAGAGAGCACCAGCAAGCTGACACTCCTCTGCTGTCCTCTCCTCCTCCTCCGTAATCACTCTGTCCTTGCATTGTTTACCCTCCATTCTTTCCTCCTCATTTCACTGTCTGCTTTAAACTGCATTCTCATATACTCATAGACATAGAAAATGATTTTAAACATGATAGGTTATTACCACATCTCTGAAATCAGCACACATGTATCTATTCAGCTAATTATGAGCAATAATGTTCCGTCTGAATGGGTGAGAGCATTCAATATCCTTCTTCTGACAAATAAAATGTCACCACATCTTTCATCTGGTAGTTGTTCTGGTTTTTTTAATATTTTTATTTTTTATCATATCATACAATCTTCATCAGAAGATGACGAGACAGTATAATCAAATGGAATTTTAAAGATGGAACTGGTTATAAAATGAACCAATCTGTTATTAACAATGAGATAATTGCTGCTAAATTGTCTAATTCACATAAATAAATTCACAAAGCTGCTGGAATATTCCTAATTATGTTTACATTCTCCAGTCCTTGTGCAAGGTTTCCTTTTTGGAACATTGGTATGAAGAAGCATCCTCCCTCCTACCATTACTGGTGATAGTCTCTTGGGTAAGAGGACGTTCTAATCAGCTACTGCAACCCATTAGGTTAGTTTTTATTTATGTATATAATTCATTTATTTTTATCACGAAATGTCATTAGACCTTTCAGATCTTATCTGTGTTTTGGATCATTTCAAACACTGAACAAAATAAACCCGGCCTCCTCTCCTCGGGCCACATGTATCTACATGGTGACCTGTATCATCACCAAAAGGTTCTAAATTGTTCTTGGTATCTTTATACACCGACCATGAAAAGTAATTTAAGTGAATCGGAGTTGATGTGTATTTTTAACTGATTTTTGAATCTGTAAATTGAGTTTTCAATGTTAAAATTACATTTATTTTACAGGCTCCATTCTTGATCTGATCTGCATGAAATACAGTGACAAAGTAGAGGCCCCCACCCTACAGGAGTGTGTCAAATTCCATAAACCTTGGTCAATAATCAACCCAAATATTAAGGAACAAATTTTGAAGCTCAATTGACTGCAATGCTACAGAAAATCTCAAACTGATCCATAATCCAGGATCTCTTCTGGATCATCACCAAAAATGTAATTATCTGTTGCTGGTAACATTCCTAATATTTCCTGAAAATCTCATCAACACTAGAACATTTTGAGTCATCTTGTTAACCGACGGACAGACAGACAGTCAAACGCTGGCGATCACGTAACCTCTGTCTCGGCGGAGTAATAAGTGACGGATTGGCTCCCCCTGCTGCTTGATTTATGAACTGTCCATTTCATAAAATGTTTTTTCTTATTCGGTTTGTTCGTACCACACAGCCGTAACAGAGTGATCATCTTCATTATACACAATCTATGATACACAGCCGTGTGCGGGGGGCTTTCGTCGTGGCTCCGTGGAGATGGCAGAGCGTACAGATCCAACAAAAACAAAAACCAAGACCGTTGACCGCTGTTTGTCGCGTTTAAAGAAGGAAATAGTCGGGTAGGTTCGCTCGATAAAAAGGGCTAGTCCTAATAAACGCTGCGTTGTTGTTTCATCCAACTATGGGCACAAGTTAGCTTGTATTTTAGTAGATTGTACGCCGATTCGGAGATGTTAGCTAGGATACTTAATTCTCGACGTTCACCACTTTATGAAGCCTCAGATAGAAATTATCTCGCATTGTATTCTTGTCTGTTGGGAGGCCAGCAACGCGGGAAGGGTAGTTCGTATCGTCAGGTGGTAAGATAATGTAATGCTATCTGTTCAGCATGTTTGTAATGATGTGAAGTGGCTGCTAATTAATAGCAGGCTAACCCGAGCCATATCTCACAGTTAGCGTCGGGCCAGGGGCTGTGACGCTGCTGCTGCCTGCTAGCATCAAAGTTCATTCATTTAGTGTTCGCTAACTTCAGATATCAGTTCAAGGTTATTCTGCGTGGAATTTATAAAGCACTTTCGGCAAGTTAAGGAGTATGTGCTGCTTTTTTGACAAAGATAGCTGACTGATAATTGACCTGTCCCAGACCTGATAAAGACAAGTTACATCCCGTCCGTTTCAATGGATTGCCCTTTTCTTAGCTTTTATATTTGTGTCCTAAAGTATGTCTTTCATCGTTTTTCTTTATTTGTTATATATATAACCTATATAATTTGCTTTTAATCTCCATAGCACGGAGAACAGGCAGGTTGGAAAACCCCCCGAGTCCAGAAAGTTGGGACGCTTTGTAAAACAGAATGTCAGAATGTGTTTTTGGCATTGAATTAACTTAAAAATAACACGAAGCGATATCGGAAGTTGCACCTCCTAATTTGAGTGTTGTAAATGTGTTTATTCTGAATTTGATGCCAGCAACACATAGCAAATATTTCACCGAAGGGCAACAAATGACTGGGAAAATAATGGAATGGTCTAAAACACGTGTGTGTTAATTTATAGCAGGCAATATAATCACACCTGGTGGGCATCCTTAAAATGTGAGTTTACAAGGAGACACGATATAAAATGGAATAGAAAGAAGTCGGTGAATATGTCGCTTCTCTGTTACGGCTGGTTCCCGCTGTGAATATTTCTATTTGCTGCCGTCTCCCTATCTTCCTCTTGCTCGCTGTAATTTGACTCTTTGCAGTATTGCATACTCTGGAAAAGCCTTTGAGGCAGTGCATTTGTATGTGTTTTACTATGATACTGTTTGAGTTTGTCCTCCAAATTTTACTCGATCTTACTGAGCATTCACCATGGCAACACGATATGGAAAGTTTCCCCGCAGGAGGCCCGATTATTGGATTTTTTTGTTCCGTCCCCCAGATGCTCTTCTTGCGGTCTGATCCCGAGGTCAATTTTCACTGTTAAAAATAGCAAATGAAAAAAGAAAAGTTAAAACGAAGAGACTGTCAACATTATCTTGGTAGAGCGGACAGACCTCTCTGCTGTCCCTGTGCCCCCTACTCTGGAGAACACTCTCTTAAATGTTAATACTGCCAAACAGGAAGGATGTCACTTCCTGTTTGATGGTGTTGGCAAATTTCTTGCCTTGTTGAAAGGTCTCCTTAAAAATCTATTAACTGCTTTTCAACATACCCTGCAGCATGAGCTTGTGCAGCTTCTAGTTTACGTGATCACCAAACTCAACAGGGAGGCCTCTCGCGCTCGCATGGCATTCATTTGGTGGTGAGATAGTCGTCCATGAGAGTGTTGCTCTTTTCTCCTGCCTGTGTGTCGAATATGATGACTCGGGTGGATGCAATGTCCTACTTGGATGTTCTCGGCTCGGAGTCCATGCACAACAACCGGGCCTTTTGTCCCTGCTCCGCCCCATCCGCCCACGCAGTGCTCGTAATGTCCTGGAGAAAGAGCGCCTTTATCTCTCTTTTCCAAAGACTCGTCTCACTCCCGTATTTGAGCATCAGTACAGAAAGACAAAAGCGGCTTAAACTGGCTACAGTAAGACAATATGCCTACAGTAATGCTGCTCCCACTTTCGAAGGTTTTGACAGTGACATGGAGGCACGGTGGCGTAGTGGTTAGCACTGTTGCCTCACAGCAATAAGGTACCGTGTTTGTATCCTGTAGAAGGGACTTGTCAGAGGCTTGCCAAATCAGATTCAAGAACAGTTTGGAGGGCTGCTAGCAAAAAAGGAAGAAATCAAGAGTGGAGGAGGAGGTAGAGAAAGAGAGCGATAGTGTGTTACAAGAAAAAAAGAGACTGGGTGAGGATGATGTAAAAGGATAAAGGCAGAATTGTAATTTGTCACATGATTTCCTGACAGGCTGTCGCCCAGTGAGCTCTGATTAGGAGCAGATAGATGCAAAGTTTAAGGAGCAGGAAACCTTAGAAAGGATGTTGAACTTCCTCATTTCTTTTAAATACTTCCTCTCTGTTGCATAGGAATTCTCACACGTCCCGCTCGTCCCTGGTCTGAGCAGGCCGGGGAATGTACCGGCAGCGAGATGCCTTACGTGGACAGACAGAACCGCATCTGTGGCTTCCTGGACATAGAAGAGAATGAGAGCAGCGGCAAGTTTCTACGTCGTTACTTCATACTGGACACGGAAGAGGGAAGCTTGGTGTGGTTCATGGACAATCCACAGGTAATACCTCAGTTTGCCTCGGCGCTTAAAATAATAAGGAAGCACAGGAATATATCAGGTTGTGCGTCCTTCAGCTGTTTTCAAGCCATGTAAAAGAAAAGATCCTTTATAATTAACTCAGAATTTGGTTTGCAGATACTGTAGATACACAGAAAGCATGCAGTGCAGCAAAGATTTTAAATAATTCAGGTTGTCCCTTTCTTTTTATAGATCCAAAAAGCTTACATTTTAATGACTTTGAATTTGGATCCCATAGTTTCAAAAACCGGAATGAACTCTAATGGAGTGCATTCAAAGCATAATATTTTGGTTTATTAATATAAGTTGCTCTGACAAACTTGGCTCAACCCAAGACTCAATATATCTATAGATGAGGCATGGGCAATCGACGGCCCTTTGGGCTCTTTAATCCAGCCCGCCGTACTTCTCCAAATTATATCCATTCATCTATTTTCAACTGCTTATCCGGGGCCGGGTCGCGGGGGCATCAGAGCCGCCTGTCGACCCCAGCACAGCAAATTATATCATTAAATTACATTTTAATATAATTAAACCTCATTAAGTTTCACTTTTCCCTGTAATGCTACCTGTAAAAGGACAAATCCTTTCATGTGATGGCTTTTACATATCATTTATATTAGTTCACACAAACACTCCATCCATCTGTTCCTGGCCCTTCTGTCAGATTTTAGAACCCATTGTTGCCGGCGAGTCAAAACGTTTTCCCACCCCTGCTATAGATGATCCATGAGTGAGTCTTCTGCTTTAATGAGTGGTTAAGTAACAGTGAGCGGCTGTGTGGGATCCCGCAGGCTCCGTGGAAGACATTTGACAACGGGACGGTCCTTTCTGTACCAGAAAGCTGTACAGCACCCAAATAAACTAAAGCTTTGCTATTTGTTGCTTCCAATTTAGCTTTTAAGACCCCCACCCACGGGTGCGTATGAGTTCACCGCTGTCGGTATTAAAGCTTGATCAAACCAAAAGATCTTCCTCTTAATATATATATATATACCGGTATATATTTTTTCCATATGTATGGGGTAAAATTTGATTTTTTTCTTTTTGTTGCATTCTCTTGTCAGCTTGTTCTCATTTACCTATAAGGGGTTTGGCCTTTCCGCATAAACACAAGTTTTAGTAGGTGTGGACACGTCTCTCTCTTCAGACACACATTTTCTCTTCACATAAATTGTCATTTGTACCTTTTTTCCCCCTACAGAACCTGCCCATTGGTGCAAACTATGTTGGCTCCCTCAAACTGACTTACATCTCTAAGGTGAAAAGGAATATGAATAAAACTCATCTGACATAAACAGAAAATGTATATATTAATATAATCCGTTTGCAGATTTAAGCTGACCATTGTGTGTGTTGTCCCCCCGTAGGTCAGTGATGCCACAAAGCTGAGGCCGAAAGCAGAATTCTGCTTCGGTAAGAAAACGCTGGTCATTTAAACTTGCCGTTCTTTCTCAGTGTTTATTTGCACGTGATTCACATTGAATATGGGGTGAAAGTAGCACAGAGGATGTAGACTGTCTGAATGTTTCACTCTTTTTTTCTGTTGCTCTTTTTTAAAATCATCTATTAGTCATCAATGCTGGGATGAGGAAGTACTTCCTGCAGGCGAATGACTTACAGGATCTCGTGGATTGGGTCAACATTCTCAATAAAGCCACGAAGATCACTGTGAGACACACACAGCATTACTCTTTCCACTGTTTTTTTTGCGGGGGTGGCTTTTATTTTTCTTTGGAAGCAATGAATGAGTGAACAGTCGAGTAAGTAGATGGGAGTGAGTCAGGGCTGACTAACGGGATGTTGTATTGTAATGGGTTCTGGTGTAATGGACTGTTTTCATTGTTCTCCGTGAAGTCTTAGCCATTCAAAGAGGAAATGGATGTAGAGCTTTTGCATACGTACAAATGACACGCTCTGCCATAATCATGAGAAAGTTTACCTGACTTCCGACAGCTGAATCCCTAAAAGAAACCTATTTGCAGTTATTATTGGTAAAAAGTATCTTGTTTTAAGGTGCCAAAGCTTTCTGACGGGCAGCAGAATGCAGAGAATCACAGGGTTCTGCCAGATGTCCTCATCACTAAGAAACCAATCTCCTATAAGACGGAGATCATCGGCGGAGTCCCCATCGTCACCCAGACACAGGTAACGCACCGTCCACTGTGTCTGCCTGAACGTTATCATTCTTCATATCCGTAGCGACTTCATGTAATAACGCTGCCTTGAATGAAAGTCACCTAAATATGGCTCGACTGCATATTCTATTAAACAGAATTCACACAGTTCTTTGACTGCTTAATGGGTTTTAAGTTTACCTTAACCCACCTGCTCCTTCTCTCACGGTCCTAATGTCTTCAATTACCTTTTTATTTTTATTTTGTCCTGTATCCTCAAGCATGTAGGTGGTGATGGTGCAGACAGAACGGAACGCGAGGCCTTGCATCGTTCCCACAGCCAGCTACCCTATTTCCTGAGCAGGTCGGTTCAGGAAAACACCATCATCAAGTCGGGCTACTGCGTCAAGCAGGGAGCTGTGGTGAGCGCCTGCAGTCCGCTTTGACTTGGCCCTCTGGTCCAGTCGGAGGAGTTATTTGGTACAGTGTGGGACATCTTCCAATGGAGTCAGCAGTTAAAACTGGCTGGTGACCTGGCAACAGCACACTTCATAGCCGAGTTCTTTTGTGTGGAATCTTTTTAGGATGATGACACAAAAATTAATTTATTGTCCACAAAAATTGATGACATCTTCATCAAACTTGTCTATGGTAATCTCATTTTGTGCAAGCCTTTTATATATTCAATTCAATTCATGTTTCACTTACTTTTAACTGAGCGACTGCATACCCAGGTATGTATGAGGATTGTTGTGTCGTAAGTGTTGGCGAATGTTTTGCGTATAAAAGATCTGAACATCTCTTCCCCTTCCCCCCCCCCCCCCCCCCCCCCAGATGAAGACCTGGAAACGGCGATATTTTTTACTGGAAGAAAACTCATTGAGTTACTTCAAGTCAGATTTGGTAATAATAAAAGTTATTTTTTTCTTTTCAAGTCACGCGGTGCCTTTAAGGAATATCTTTATCAACAATGTATGTGGAACGGATTTAACGGCAAGCAATGGCAAACAAACTGTCCTCAGTTCTGACATGTTTTATCTGTAGTCTGTGAAATTCAATGTCCTCGCTGCTCGTGTCCTGTCATGCTTAGTTTTCTCTGTGCTGCCACACACACACAATCACAGATTGTCTTTACAATAATGTGCTTCACATAGTCTGCCTGTATTTGACAGCATTTTCTGTCTGTTCAACTATCCACTTTTTGTCTGCATCTTCTGTCTTCATTTTTAGCCGACATACCGTATTCAATATTTGTAGTATACTGTACTACCATGCAAATAGTAACATGTGTTGTGTGTATTTCTGGCTCTTGTGACAGTTATTTACTTTCTTGTAGGACAAAGAACCTCTGAGGATGATCCCGCTGAAGGAAGTTCACAAAGTCCAGGAGTGTAAACAGAGGTATTTATTACGTCGCAGCGTTTTATCTGAATCAGAATCGGTTTATTCACCATATTCAATGAAAGGATTCACAAACTATGAGTTTTTCTTGGTGCAATAGTTCAAAATGTAACATAAAATGGCAACAACAACAAATAATAGAATGGAAAACTATAGCGCTATGCGAGGGTATGCAGAAAATAATAGACCAAGTTAAAAAGAAACGTGCAAAAAAAAAAAAGCAGCATCAAGATGGATCCACAGATGTACATCAGTAGCAGCGAAAACCAACGCAGCCACGCAGTGCAGATGGAACAATCATTGTGTTAACATCTATCTTTGGAGCAGGAGAGCACTGTTTACATTTTCTGATTTAGATAAAGATCTTTGAGAACCGCTGTGTTTTCCCACTTCTGTTGTAGTGACATAATGATGAGAGACAATCTGTTTGAAGTTGTCACACCAACGAGGACCTTTTACATACAGGTAGAAGCTTGTTTTCTTAAAGGAATGTGCAATAGATTCTCATCTACACTATCTAAACGTATCATTCCTCATCATTCATGAACACTGGGATTGCTTCTTTGTATGCGTTTTGCTGATTTTGTGTCCGTTGTGTATCCGTTTCCTTTGTGTCTCCACAAGGCGGACAGCCCAGAGGGGATGCACAGTTGGATCAAGGCTGTCTCTGGGGCCATTGTGGCCCAGCGGGGGCCTGGGAGATCTGCTGCCACAGTATGTATTTTGGCCCGCAATAAAACAGAATGTATTTCAGTTATTTCAAATGGGAAAAATGTATTTGACAAACAAGTTATTTGAGCTACGAGCTCGGTCCTGGATCGAATTATACTCGTAGGTCAAGGTACTGCTGTAGAGGGGCGAGTGAGAGAAAGGGGAGGGATGTGCAGCAAATGAGCTCAGCTGGATTCCAACCGGGGATGTTGTGGTTCATGTTCATTGTCGTAACCCCTGAGCCTCTCCTGGGCGTCCACCTTGTCTGTGTTACATGCGCAGATTCATTATTTGTCCGTCAGTCATCTTTAAAAAAATAAATAAAAATAAAATCTCTTAATCTCTTCTAAACTGCCCAGTGTGATCGTCAACATCTTTGTTTACAGTACATTTTTTGACGTGTGATGGCCGCGGCATTTTTAGCAAGCAGCCGTAGCGGATAGTTGGTTATCAGCACATGACATAAACACACTGTAGCGTCAGCAGCGAGGGAATCAGCTGAGAGTTTCCTGTCATACCCTGGAAACTATAACTTTCCTCCATCTTCCTCTCCTCCTCCTCACCATGTCGACAGCTCTAACTGCTTTGCACTGTGTTGTTGCAGATGCGGCAGGCCAGACGGCTGTCAAACCCGTGTATACAGAGGTATACGTCTCGAATCGGGGAGTGCAGCAGCACGTATGTCAGCTTGTCTCAGCCCCCCCCCCCCCCCATCAAACATAAGTTTAACTTTTTAATCCTGTTTTCCACTCACTGGCTGTCCCTTAGTGGTTGTAAACATGAGCACAAATCCGAACTGGCTGCACAGCTGAGGCTCTGTATTTTAAGAACAAACCGTGTTGGGTATGGCTTGCTGCTTATCTCATCCACTTCTCCTCATTTGTTTTGCCTTTATTATTATTATATATTTTTGTGCATTTCGAACAGAACAGCATTTCGTTGAGTGCATTCTGGTAAACTTGTAAATAAAATGTCTCTCATGGCTTTGCTGCCGTGAGCATTGCACCTGAAATCAAGCACGACTCAAGTCGCTAAAAATACTAAAACATTTGTTTTATAACTCGAAGCTTAAACGCGATGAAATAAATACGTCACCTATCGACACCCGCAGTCGTTGCTGCCCTCCCGTTCCTCGTGACTTCACACGCACAGCTTTCATCTGCCTTCATTAACCTGCAGCCTACTCCTGTCTGTATTTCTGGGTATGTGTCTTTCACTCCTGTTTCTCTTCCCTTCATATTGGTGATCGACGCAGCCTGCTGCAGCTGTGTACCTGTCTTAGATGTGCGACATCCTGCTTGTCTCTCCTACTCCCTCCTGCTCACTGTCTGTATGTGGTCTTTTTCCTCTTTTTCACACACATGACGATAAAATACTTCTTTCTATGTTGACCTCTTTTAAGTTTGTGTGCAAAATGTTTAACGGCTGGACTGAAAACTACTGAATCCACAAGTACAGAGCTGTTGGTGTTCACGGCTTAATGAAATGCTTCATCGCAGCGTAGCAGTTGGCCAGTAGTGCAGTAAACTGAACTCGAGTTTTCTACGTTGTATATGACTTTACCATCTGGATCTATAATATATCTGCATGTGCTTGGTGTAATCCATTTGGAGAATATCTTTAAAGACGCGCGTTGGACTTTTAAACCAGTTTGTAGTCGGACTCTGGAATGATGAAGCGATGTTGTGGTTTTATTGTGCAGAAGCTTCATAACCCTGTGAAGTCATTGGATGGTTCAGATGCAGTTTTTGTTTTTACTGCGATGCGTCTCTAAAAGCTTCTAGTGGCTTTTACCGCCTTCTGTCGTGTCTTTTTCTTCCCATGCTTCTCTTTTGTGTTTCAGAGACTGAAATCTGACAATGAAAAAGCTGTGAAATATTGAACCAATGTTTCCCACTGCAACCTGTTGACTACCAAAACTAAACCCTGCTGTCCACCACCACTGACTGCTACTACTTCTACTACTGCTACCTAACAATGCGCCATTCTTCAGCACCTACAGCCTTCAGCACTCAATCTTCTAAAGCTGCGTCAGGCCCCGTGTGCTGACGTTAATTCCAAGTCTGTAACTTTTCGTGCTCCTGAAATGAACATAGACGCATCGGGATTCTGCGTTTCTTACTAACAACCGCTTCTTTGTTGCCGTTTCTCCTGTAGGAACACGGCAGCCGTTCCACTTTCTACTGCAGTCCCTCGGGTCCCGCCGTCTCTTGCTCGCCCGTATCTGCCATGCCACCATACCACCCAAACGGGGGGGCTGCTGTCGCGCACGGCCCACGCCCGCAGCCTGGCGTGGGACAGCGAGCACTTCATGAGCCTTTTGCCGCGGCCCAGTCACAGTCACACGCCAGCTCGCCTGTCGCTGCAGGAGACGAGCTTGGCAAAGTGACCTCCGGACTGCCTGCCGCCATCATCCAAACCCCTGAGGAGTCACCGTGGCGACGGCGGAGCAGCTTTGACCCCCGTACGTTTGGTCCGCCCCTTAACCTGGATGAGGCTGACCTGCCGGTGAGCCTGGTCTGAGCCTACAAGGAGGAAACGGATGTGCGTTGGTTCGCCAACTCGCCTTTAGGGCGCCTCCATAACTGCGCTGGAGAATTCACCTCTGAACCGCACTTGTGTGCCAAAGACGGCCCAGCCTTCACCCACAGCCCTTAGTTTCTCAGCTGTTGTACTTACAGCCCAGCATTTACTTACTAGGAGTTGATGATGTCAGAGCAGTGCTGATTAGGAATCAATGAGGAAAGCATTGCCCTAACCTTCACGGAGACACATCACCATTTATCAATTCATAGTAGTAATAATAAAAAGGGCTGGGTCTGTTATAGGTGAACTTCATGTCCTGTAGTAGATTACCTGAACACCTTGCAAACATTTTGAGAAACAATAACTGAAGCTCAGGCACTTCTGTTGCATGATAACATTTGAATGATTCTTCAGATCGTTTCTCTGCTTTTAGTTTATCTATGGCCGCTCTGTGTGCTGTGTTTTTTGCAGAGATATTTATTTTTGTATGCTTTTAGATCATTCCTGATCATAATGCCTGTTTTGCAAACCCAACAGGATGCAGGTGCTTCATAGTTTTTTTTTTTGTTTTTTTTTAAATACCACTTTAGTCCTACCAAATAAAACACTAATCTTTCTTTACATTTCTTTTTCTTTTAATTTCGCTATTAAGTTTAAGCTCGCTGTTTCAATCTGTTGTCATTGATTTGAATTGTCTCTATTTATTATGTGAATGACTTGAAAGTAATAAACACTGAAAATGTTATTGGCTTCCTGGAGAATCGTTCCATTTTTATCCATTAGCCTGATTAGTCCAGAGATAGTCAGAGCTTCAGTTTAGTTGGAGACAGAAATTCATTGCTGGAATTCATCACTCAAGTGTTATTCTGCCCTCGTGTGGTGAAACGAAAGACTGCAGTGTGGTTCCTAACCCGTGTTGTAGACAGAACAGAAAACAAATTCTAGTATTATGAAATATCTAAGAAATAAAAATGAAGCAGAAAATACACACAGTGGAGTCGAGAGTTTCAAAAACGAATTGAGAAAATGTTTTATAAATTACAAAATAAAACTGTATTTTCCATCAACTAAACTTCATCCAACCTGAACAAAAATGGCCTCGTATACGAATCTAGACTTGTCCAAGAAAGGACCCAATGGGCATACCATGCTTAATCGGGAGGGGGGGATGAAATGGAATTGTTAATGGAATCCCAATGGGATCATTCCTATTTAACAAATAGGAATAGAAACAGTTTAATCAGTTCCAAATGTTCCCATCCTGTGATTCTAACAGAATGGAACGATCAGTGGTGCCCAAAGCAGCACTTTGGTCTGATACTTTCTGATGCATTAAAGCACATGTTATCGGGTTGGTATTTGAATAGTATTTTAGTATAGTGAGAAAGCTCTCAGTTAAAATGCAAATGCTAATACAGTGGATTTCCTTCCAAACACCCAGGATTTCATCATGCAGGCTATGTAATCCATCAGCTGCTTATTTAGTAATCATTACATACATTTGTAAATGCTTACGGAGTAAAGTTGTGGCGCACTGCTAAATGTGCAAGGCCTCCAAAAATCAGATAATGAGCCGTGACATATTCTGGGCTTCGGCCGCTGTTTGCGATACGTTTTTCTGGATACTGCATGTGGGGAGTCGGAACGGACGGAACTCTGGTCTCTTCCATTTTCACACGGTCAATCTCCGCTGCTTATTGGAGGATGCAAGACTTTTGTGTGGCTTCAGGCGAGCTCAGCTTGGACTCTGGCGGCCAAGACAAGCAGATTGGAGTGGAAACCTCACACAGACCTCACTGGTGAATCCTTGGCTATATGCTCACTGGTCATAGTTGGAGAATGAGTGAATGGGTGTTCCTATACTGATGAGGTTGTTTTCATCTGTGGATGTTCCCACTGATTCTAGCCAATGTCTCTGAGCACTGCAGTATTCCCTTGGTACTAAGAAACCCTTCTTATGGCTGCATGCTTGGGGCATTGTGTGTGTCGTCATGCATCAAAATAACACGGCGCTCAAATTTCTAGGCCCAGAATGGAGTGTGCCCTCTAATCTTGGTCTATGTTGAATTCTGAGTTATACGTCTCCATTCGTTGAGTGTTCCTTTGAAACGTACAACCTCTGTGCCCCCCCTTCAATTGCCTTCTGGAGACAGAGGTTTGTGTTACTATGGTGCTCTGACACACCACAGGGGGCCTCGTCCCTCCCATCCAAGCCGGAGCTCTGAGGCGCTCCGCTCCATCCAGCCATGTGCTCGTGATCGATTGAGGTGTTTTGTGGCACTGAGTCATTGCCTCGGTGTTTAATAGATTATTTTACAGCTCAGCACAGATATCTAAAAAAAGAGATTTGTTTTTCATAAACACCAAAATTCAAGCCTCTTTTGCTGGAAATGCATCTCAGGAACAAACTAAGATATTTACTTTTTAATGCCTTCTCAAAGAATATTAGATTTCCTTTAAGCATGTGGCACAAAGAAAGAAAGCGTTTGATTATTCTTTGAATGTTTTCCACTTCAATCTGGGAGGTGTTGTTTGTTTTAAGTTGGAAATCCCCAGTAGATGTTTGCCTCCCTGACAGCTTGAAACTTAGAGCTTGGAAGAGATCATTACAGGATTAATTATCTTCTCACACAATTCTCCACTTTGAACAAATGTGGGTGTTCATAATTTCAAAGCTACAGTAACTCCTCAAATTCCACAATCCACCCAGCTTTTACACCATTATAGCCATAAGGCATGTGGAGGATGCGTGAAGGACTATGCAGCATAATAAATCTGGGTTGCATGGCTCCTTCCACCGCTCGGGGGTTTGATTTTTTTTATTTGTGTACTTTTTTTGTGAACAATTATTTCTAAATCAGCATTTACATACCTGGAATGTCCTTGAGCTTTTTTATTTTTGTTTTTATGAAGTGTCTGCATCTATAGAGATTGTTAGGGAAACAGCAAAAATAATTTACAGCGTTTACACATTTTCTTTGCAGTGCTTGAGGATACTCACTGCGTCACGTAAATCACTGACGTTGATAGAATTATCAAGAGTTGCTTTTATAATGCGTCTGCAAAAAAACGTAAAGTCGCAAAACTGGCTGCGCAGTAGAGAACCTCTCCAGCTGAAGAGCCCCCCCCCCCCCCTCCCTCACCGGGACAAAGCTCTCTCATCCCATAACCCTGCAAGCAGAGAGCAGAGTTTTTCCTCTTTGAAACTTTCAGTGTAACTTTCTTGTAAACTTATTCTTAAACACAAACATGTATTGGTCGGTGTCGCTGTGCGTAATCGTGGCCTTTGCGTCCGTGACGGCAGACGCGCAAATCTCCAGCCGGTATGTTGTCGGATGTCCTGCCCGGTGTGACAAGTCGATGTGTCCCCGGCTCCCGGCGGACTGTCCGGCGGGACAAACCCTCGACGCCTGCCGCTGCTGTCCGGTGTGCGCGTACGGCGAAGGCGAAACCTGCGGGTCCAGCGGGAAGCTCGGGGACCCGACGTGCGGAGAGGGCTTGGAGTGCTCGGTCTCCGGCGGGGTCGCGTACACTGTCACGGTGAGGAGGAGAAGCAAGAGCGGTACGTGCGCGTGCAAAGCCGCAGAGCCCGTCTGTGGAAGCGACGGGGTGTCCTACCGGAACCTCTGCGAGCTGAAGAGGGTCAGCCGCCGGGCGCAGAAGCTGCAGCAGCCGCCCGTTCTCTTTATTCAGCGGGGATCCTGCGGGAAAAGTAACGGTAAGTGCTGTTTGGATCATCCCTGTCTCAGAGTCACACAGACGCGCTGGAGCTGCATCCATTAGCGCACCATCCCCACGCGTGTTTCAGCATTACAAGAGCTGCTTTAGTCACAATCAGACATGATCAAAGAGCTGGATGAGGTCATGTGCTCCTCCATCTCCTGCAGGACTTTTATCTGCATTTGCATTTAACCCTAATCAGTGGAGCTCATTATATCACTCTTCATCATCGCCTCTTCATCTGTGACATCATCATTGATCATTAGTAAAAAATGTTTGTGGCTGATTTTTAAGCAAACAGCTTCGGGAATGTCAAATGGAAGCAAGGAACAGGTGGTAAAGACATTGCATCATTCTCCAGTTGGACATCAGAAGTATATGCGCCTCATGACCCCCCCCCCCCCCCCCCCCCCCCCCCCCAGAAGGTCACCTGCTGACTCAGAGACCTGATTCCGACCTCAAAGTCTGGAAACTTTCAAGAAAACAACAACCTCTAACTCCTGTCTTTCTTTCTTTCTCTCTTTTCTTTTCTCTTTCATCGTCTCAGTATTTCTGGTGTCACTCATAAAACACACTTCACAGGCGCACAAAGGAATTCCTGCTGCTGAATCACGGCCTTACTCCCCCCCCCCCCCCCCCCCCCCCACCCCCGGTCTGTGGAAGACGGTTGAAAACAGGCAGGAGACGCAGAGGAAAACACCAAATTAGCAGCCCATATTTTTGGAACAGGTTTACATGTGCATCACAAAGCCGTGTGGGTGGGGTGGTAGGGCAGACAGTTTCACCGCATTTAGTGGGCAGTCGTGTAAGCAACTAAAACGGTTAAGTCATTCACGGGCAGCTAACCTTGTCTGAAGCGCCAGACTGCGGCGGCTGCCATTGATTTTCTAAGGCGGTCGCTGACATTTTCCATATCTGCAGTAAAACACATTTTCAGATGTGCTTTATCAGATGTGCTTTTCTTCCTCGCTGAAGACTGAAACTGGCACTTGAAAGTACTGGATTTCAGAGAGTACTATTGTACTTTTACTCTGCAACATTTACAACATAACTACTTTAATACTGTCATCACAATATAATAATTATTTGTATAATTTAAATGCATGTATTATTTGCAACATATTCATATTCATATTCAAATATGTCTTTAACTGTTGCTGTAAAGAAACTCAGTCCCCTCAAAGTGCCTTAAATAAACTGTAACTTGGCCCCATGTTAAGAAAACATATGCAAGTATTAGCATGATGTCATTTCATGTGCCGTTCATTCCTGCAAAGGAAATTAGGTCAAATATCGCCGTCACCCTGTGGTCACATTTGTTTTGGATCGATATGATGGAGTGAACAACATGGAATGGAAAATAAGCTTAATTAGAGCTACCTGGACAATTGAAGATGTGCATTTCAGTGATGTTGGTAGTTCTCTTGATGATCCATAAAGATTTTAATCTGATTAAAAACCCGAACTATAGCTGCTGAGTGATTGTGCTGCTCTCAATAGCATTGCCAGCTGATGTTGCAGAATGCACTCAGTGACGTGCTGAATATGCACTTTCTTCCCAAACCCCTCTGAGCCATGCTTAATATTAAAAGATAATTCATGAACGTTATCAGTTCACCCGCGAAGCTCCCTTTTTAGAAAGTTGTCACCATGGATGCCAGGATGCCGCTGCTGTGGATGCTCAGGAGATCGCGCACCTGTTTTCTCCTTTCTGTGTGGGAAGGAGCAGTGACTCATCTTCAACCACCTGCAGACGCTAATCGGGAAGAGTTTTAACATCTCAATTCCCTTCCCACGTATCAGTGAGACCCTGGAATGCAAAATACGAAAGACGAATTGGTCATTTTTTGGCATTAAAGGGATTCTGCTTTTCAGTTCCTTCATAAATCAACGTAATTCTGTGACACTAAAGTGTCGCTGGGCTCAGCTCAACATTGAAGCAGTCGGTGACAGGACACATAAATTCATCATAACCTGACAAACTGGAAGAGATTTGGAGGATATATGGATGCTCCAGCGACATTGCTTCTGGAAGCTGGGGCTTTAATCTAAACCCCCCGGGTGTGAAGCTAGCAGGGGATGAATGCACTGATTTATATGAATGAAATATCTCATTATCTATGAAGTGAAATGAATTTTTGCAGGCTTCAAGCTTCCCACATTTCCCGATTTTGCTTTGCTTTGCCGGCAACTGTACATTTTCTTCAGTTTTAATTAGGAAATATTAGCATGCAGTAGACTAAAGTCAGTTGGCAAGTAAAGTACAACTTATCAGCACTGGTATTTTGAGCATGCCTTTAGCTTTAGGAGCTTCGTCTCAGAGAAGGACAGACAGACAGACAGACAGACACTTGAGTTATGATGTGTTGGGAATTTTCCCCATGTGGTTGATGAGCGTTCTCCGACTGTATAATTTAGTGTCTTTTGTGGAATGACACAAAAAAGATTCAATGATTGCGTTAGTTTAACAACGGCAGCTAAAAGAGAACGTCTCTTTCCTGCAATCAAAGGTATCCCAGTGTTCACAGATCCCAAAAGCCCCTGCCTGAAGAAGATTCAATGACTGGAAATTGTCCTTTCAAGACTAAATACTTCGAGGTATGTGGCAAAACAAGGGTTTACGAATGGAAGGAAGAAGCTCTGAGAGGGGAACGTCTGCCAAGCTGTGATTCATAGCTTTGGTTAAAGTGTCTTGTGCTTTAAACTTAATTACCAGGTAAAGCTCTCAACATTTCCTGACTTGCCCAACACTGGGATGGATGATTTAGAATTTGGCAGCCATCAAATATGCAGCGTCTGACAGTGACTGTGGGTGAGTGCTGGTAATACACTGAAGATCAGTGTTGACAAAAGACCTACAGATACTGTCCTTCACAATTTGCATATACGATCAATTACAGGCTAACACAAAGGCATTTGGTGTAATGTATTTATTTTTGAACGTTTACAGCCAGGTTTTTTTTTTTACGTACATCTGCATGTGTCAGGCACAGGCAGCAAATCGGCCGTCGTCTCCTCTTTGATGTGTTATAATAATGTCCTATTTAATGTGTTGGCTTCCTATTTTTTCTTCGTGCAGTTATTAAGTGAGTTATTTTTTTGGGTGGGGTTCTGACATCCCGTGTGTGTGTGTGTGTGTGTGTGTGTGTGTGTTGTGCTTCCAGCTCCGGATGACCCAGAAAGTCCAAGGCACAAATACAACTTCATCGCCGACGTGGTGGAGAGAATCGCACCATCCGTGGTTCACATTGAACTTTTCCGCAAGTAAGAACCTGTGTGTTTGTGTGTGTGTGCATGCGTGTGCGTGTGCGCTTGTGTGTGAGGCAGACTGAAACACATTAGAATTTACTATCCACCTGTGTATTTAACCAGCCCACACCTCACGCTCAACTTCAGTTCTTTTGAATGTCTCACTATTGCTGATGTTCCTTCATCTCTGACTCGCGCTCTCCTTTGACACCTGTTCTTTGAATATCTTGATTTCATGCTTCTGCCTCCAGATTTTCCTCACAGATCTCAGTTGTCTTTTCGCTGTTGCTACATCGTGCCAAGCAACAGGAGGCTTTTGATTTTGGGCATGCCTTATGTTAATCTTTCAGTGTTTTTAATGTGTACTTGATATCTCCGTAGTACCCGGCTGTAAAGATATTAATGCCTTGTTCAGCGATATCTGTTCAGAAACATGCATGCTTCGAGCGCTGCCTCCAGTTGTTGAGTACGGTATTGCACCGCTGTTACATCATCCATTGGATGTGGCACCTTCTCGGTTGCTTTTCCAAGATGTAAAGACCCTTTCTATGTGAGAACACTCTAATCTCCTTCTGCTCCTGCCTCCCACAGGATGACTTATTCAAAGCGGGAGGTTGCAGTGGCCAGTGGTTCTGGCTTTGTTGTGTCAGAAGATGGCCTCATTGTGACCAATGCCCATGTTGTTGCGAATAAGCACCGGGTGAAAGTGGAGCTTAAGAGCGGTGGCTCGTACGACGCCAAAATCAAAGATGTGGACGAAAAATCGGACATCGCTCTCATCAAGATCGACGCACCGGTTAGTGAACAAATTGTTGGACAAAACACATGGTTTCTGCTTGTCACCCATTAAGGAGTTGCTTCAATTCTTGTAATTATGCTTATTGACATGCCTGAGTGCAAAATGAAAAGACCAATGCTAGTCACATCACGAGTTCACAAAATAGAGAGCCAAGATCAGGAGGAAAACAGCTTTGCTCAGCATGAAAACTTCCAAGTGGAGACTCAAAGAAATCCCCCTGTTGGGAACTGCTTGTCAAGAAATAATGAGACTGTAAATTCCTCTTTGTTTAGTTGCGCCTTTTGTACAAAAATGCAGCCTAAAGTGTCTCAAAGGGTGAAACTGAAACAACACAGATAGAGAATGTAAAATCACGGGACTAAACATTCCAGAATTAGAAGCTGAAAATGCTAAAATCATTGAGAAATTAAAAACTGGGTGAAAAACTGGGTGAAAAAATAAAGGCTAATGTTACTTACATTTTAAACCGAGATTGCAAAGACAAGTATTTCATTTCCTTTTAAACATATCGAGCGCGCCGTCCTGACTTTAAGTGGCAGCAAGTTCCGCAGTTTAGCAGCATAAAAACACAAAGCACTCACTGGTATTTTTATAGAACACAAAGGAGCATTTAAGAGAAGCCTGGTGCATTAAGTGAAAGAAAATCTATAATGTATGGAGGAGCAAGGTCATTAAAACTTCACATGCATGCCAAAGAACTGTATAATAAATTCTAAAAAAAAAAGACACAGGAATCCGGAGCTGTATCTCAGGCAGTGTGGTAAAGTGAGACGATATCCTGGTCTTAGAATCCGGCCACAGCAACCTGGAAAATGAGGCAACATACAAGTCTGCTTTCTCTTTTCGCTTCCAGTTTAGTTTTGATTTTGTGATCAGTCCAACAAATGACATTCAATCTTTTCTTTGTCACAACCCTAAAGCAATACAAAACTCTGCTTTTCACCCTGAAAGCCTATATCATCTTTTCAAATATTATGGATTGAAGAAATGCTATGATTTTTCCAACAAACCTCTAAATTCACATTATATAAATTCCCGATCTTGAGGATGACAACAGATAACAACAACAATTATGTTGCTCTAAGAGTTAGTTGGGTTGAGAGAAAGGTACTATGATTTCAGTGCTAAAACATTACCTCACTGTTTTGTCACCCCCCAATTAAGGATAAGATGACGGTTGAAAGCTAGAAGATTAAAAGTGGAGCATGAAAGTGTTCCAATTTAGGAGATTATTCCGAGTGCAAGCAAAGTAATGTAGGAATGCCGGTGAAGCCAAATGAGCCTTTAGAAGAGTCGCTCACATCATTTTGATGTTCACACACACTCGTCTGCAGAAACACCTGATGCGTCTTTCACTTAAAGCTGCTGCTGTTTATATTGAAATAAAACACGTAAATATCGTTCTTCACTTTGCACCGCGTCATGTGTTTACTACACCTTCTGCCTTGTTCTCCCCGTGTCCCTGTCTGTCTGTGTTTGTTCCACCCGTCTGCCGGACAAAATCCACGGTACACATTAATCAGTGAGCCGTCATGTGAAGGAATGTGTGGCAGAGATCCAGGGTCTACTGGGAGTCATGGCCAAACAGAGTTGCATGGTGGAGCTCTCTCGGGGTCGGGTGATGCAGCTGAATAGACTCTCATGACAGAAACGCAAGGTGCATTACAAAGGCAAACAATTCCGAAACCTTCTTTTTGTTTTGGTTTGACAACATAAGCGAAGAGCGAGGAAGAGAGCGGCGACAGACGATTCTTTTTTTTTGGTTCACCCGAAAATAAAAGCGGCTCCATCAGTTGTTGACAGTTCCTGCTTCTAGTTTGCATTCTGGGTGAGCTCTCTGGGATTCCTGCAAAAGCATGTTGAGGAAATTTGTAAGAAGCAGGAGACATATTTAGAACCCCGGCTGACAATGGCGTACCCTCATTACTGCACACGCCTTTGTCTCAGCTGAGCATGCAGACATATTTCACTGCCGCTCTCCCAAAATGTCGTGTAGCATTCCTCAACTGGCTGGTAAACAACAGGTGGTGCAAACAAACCAGATTCATTGTAATCCGATGGCACCCAGATGTATCCAGAGTGTCACGCGGCGAGCCCCGAGAACGCTTGTTTTGGTAAATAGTACCAGTCATGGCGTGACGTTGGGCTGATTGACTGACTCATCTAGGCCATGAGTCAGTAATTAAGCCCAGAGGACTTGTTGCTGCACTCTAGCCATATGATTTAACTGGTAACCGCGCTAATGGTGGCAGGATGTGTGAGAAATAATCCACTATTTCACGGTTGATACGTGAGGAAATTAGAGGATGACTTAGTTAAACTGCAGGGCAGGATGGTGTGCAACTCTTTCAGTGTGGATTACATTGAAATCGCTGTAATTCAAACCCGTGTTCAATGATATTTAGTAACATGCGATACATTTCAGCTTTGTGATATTCTACCTTTAGGTCAGGTTACAAGACATCATACACTGACAGATGGATGTCTCCCAGTGCACCAACACTGACCTTTTAAAAGGCTCAGCATTTTATTTTGAAAACTGTCTTGATAATAAACTTCACAGCTCATTCTTGATAGCGGCTGAGAAGGCGATGTCTTCTTAAGGTTTTCAATGCACTTGCTCTTCCTGGTGCTTTTGATTTTGCTAGCCGCTGCTTCTAAGTCAAAAAGGAGCCGGGAACATCAGGCTTCCATAAATGCTCGGTATAATTAAAAGTTCAGATACGATCAGTGGCAATCAGCTCTAACAAATGTCTGAGCGCTGGTTGGTCGACAGAAAACGCATCTAAATCAGCTAATTACACTATTTTGATAATCTATTTTAAATTCTGTATATTAGACGTTTCATTCCCTTACTTTGGAATAAATATAATATTTTATTATTTATTTTTGATCTTGCAACCCATTCCTCTGGGTTTCAAACCGTCTCAGAGAGTTTATGAATGAATATCCTGACAGGTTCTGAATGCATCGCCTTCATCTTCCTTTCTTCATTGTAGTTTATAAAGGGGGAACATCGAAAGCTAACTTTTCCCTTAATGACTTGATTCTTTATCTTCCCTCTGCAATGTCAAATAGGAATTTACTGGTAGCAAGGCCCCGTCCCTTCCTGGAGCTGTGGTCTACCCTGCAGCTCTGGGGAATGCATTAGTCTGTCTGCCACAGCTGGGGCTTCAGAAGAGACTTGTTCCTGTGCGGAGAGTGTTAGGGGACGAGAAATATGGGAAAAGGAAAGAGAGGAGAAAGAGGGAGACGAAGCCAGAGCAATGCGGTCGATGCCTGAAAAACAAGCCCATCTGTCTGCCAGACTATTAGAGTTAATAGGATAATTAGTGCACTGTGTAATGAGACAGAAGATGGAAATAACAGAGTTTCAGGTTTTAAAAGACATCTCGTTAACCCCGTTCCCAAACTCAGAACTTGGACACAGTCACTTTCACTAACAACAAATTAGACGTGTTCAGACCCTTACTGTAAGGACTCATATTTGAGTTGACAGCGTGCTGACTAGGAAGGATATTTAATTAATCACAATGCCTCATGTTGACTCGCTAAACTTGGACACAACCATTCTCTGTTGGGATGACTTCAAAATACTCATAATGGTACTGCACTGGAAATTTCCAAAGCAGATTCCTTGTCAAACTGTGTCTGGCTGTCATGCTAATTTTTATTTGGACCTACTTCCACACCATGACCTTTATAAACCTAATTAGTTTTGTTGCTTTAAACCAAACCTGACTCTTTCATCTTAATGGGAAAGGAGCAGCAGCCCAGTTCCTACCAAAGTATCCTGTATGGGGGCCATAAAGCTCAAGACAAGACTAACTTTTTGTCTGGTATAGTCAAATTTAGTTATGGGTCTATATAATTGTATAATTTGATGACTTCTGAGCGAGGTGCATTAATGATGTTGCAGCTCGTTTCGTTTACAGAGTGTCCTCTTTAGAGTGTCTTTGGTAGGGCCAGGAACTTGGACATCCATGGGGACCTCAGCAAATAAGCCAACAAAATCGTTTCATGGTGTTACTAGAAAAACAGATTCAGCTTAAAGATAAGTTGATTTAAAAAACCCAACTGAAGGTAACTCCACTATATATGAACCATTAACTGCCCATTGTCTAACATTGGGTCTCATTATATTCTTCCTGGGAACCTTTCCTGGTGCTGGTTTGAACTAATCTATTTAAATGTGCGTGTGTGCTTGTGTGCAGAAAGAAAAAAGAGGGAATGTGACTATATATAGTAGTGTTTTCCTGCATTTATCTCATTTGGTTATCAGCAGCATTGGGCAGGCTAAATGCTTCCTCAGGAAATATAACATGTCGACATTTCCAAATGAAAAAGGAGAAAAGCAGACTCTCAATCAGTGAGTGAAATCAGTGTGTGTGTGTGTGTGTGTGTGTGTGTGCGTGTGTGTGTGTGTACAGAGATGGGTTTAGCTCTCTGCAAAATGCATGCCTTCCTTCAGAGACAGGAGGAGAATCAAACTGAATTGAATCAAACTGCCTCCTTCATCCCATGTCCTGGTGTCCAAAATAGTTCCCATGCTGAAAGTTGAAAGTTGAATCAAGCCCAACTGGGTCTAGATGGAGTTTGTCTTGGCCTACTTTTTAAGCTGTGTATGGTAATTGCTTTCTGTCCCCATCAGAACAGGGACAAGGAGCAGCTTTCCCAAGTATGTTTGAGCTTTACCAGTCAATGATGTCATTTTAGATGCATATGAGGCATGATGGAAAAGGTTCAAATCAGCTGTGGCTACGGTCAAATGATTGACAACCAACAGAATTTAAGGTGCCTTTTTTAAATAGAGACAAGGCTAGAATGCATCTATGTAATTCTAACTACATTAAAGGAGGGTTGTAGGCCTCTGCCATATGAATGGGACTATATTTACAGTTTTCATTTGTATTTTATTTTGTTTTTACTTTGTAGTTCTTCACTGTATTTGTGATGGAACTATACTTTTAAGTCTTTATTTATCTATATCCTCTATATCTACCCAGTATGGACTCTAAAATAATGAAGGCCCTATTAGTACTGAGGCTTATCAAAGGGGTTTAAATGGAACTACTAAATGATTCCTGAAGAGTTTGTCTCTATGAAAACAGTATTGTATTCTAATTATTCAATGTTTGCTTTTTATATATATATATAACTAACGTCCACCAGCAAAATGTTGCCAGTCATCGCAGAAACAGTACATTTGACTACTTTATAGATAATAGCTCATCTAATGTCTCAGGGGAAAGACAACATTGGCTCATATGCTGCACTTTGGGCAGCAAATGAACACATAAGACATCATCTCCCCTCATCATTGTGATTTGTGTGGTTCAAAGTTTTGTGGTGTCTCGCCAGACCCGAGACGCCCTCAAAAGTCCTCAGGGCTCACATGCAAAATTGCACACAGTGGAATTGCACGAGCAAGTACAAGGCACGTGTTTTCTCTTATGGACTGAAAACCTTCCCAGCAACATATGGAAACTATAGTGGTTTCCGTGGCGTCAGCGAGAAAACACTTATACGGTGCGATTTGAACTGTTGACATCACCTACAGTCAGACTTTCAGTACTCTCATTAGTACACATTTATATTTTACCATTTTCCACACATGCACAAATAAGCACCTATAGACTTAAAGACAAGCACATTATGCATTATTGTATTTGCAGATTTTACAGCTCAGATCTTCTAAAAGTAAGTTCCCTGCATTGAAGTCACCTGTATGAAAGACACCGAACTGCAGCTGCGCTTATACTTTGAGGTCATGCACTGCCCCCCAGGATTTGAAGTGGTGGAGCTGTATATTTAAGCAGCGTGAAATGTGTGGGATTTAATTACAGATGTAGAGATTGTGAAGGTTCACTCGCGGGCCACCTACTCCATCCCTCTGTGTGTGTCTGTGTGTGTACCGGTACTTTAGTCACACATGTGCCTCAGAAACTATGATGTCACAGGCCATCCCAGTTTGACTGCAATTAATAATAATATTTTTTTTAACCTTTGTAATGACAGTTGTGATATCAGTTTACAATACACATATATATGTTCTATAATAATTTCCACTGAAGTTGAATAACAATGTAAAAAGTTACATATAGAAGGCATGCAAATAAAGGACATTTATTTGCATGCCTGTTATCATATATCTGTTATCATTCTTCTATATCAGTGATTTTAACATTTGCATGTTTTTCTTCTGTGTTTCTCTCACCAAGACCAAGCTTTCTGTGTTACTGCTGGGCCGCTCATCAGACTTGAGGCCAGGCGAGTTTGTGGTTGCTATCGGGAGCCCGTTCTCCCTCCAGAACACGGTCACGACTGGAATCGTCAGCACCACTCAGCGAGGCGGCAGAGAGCTGGGGCTTCCCAACTCTGACATGGACTACATTCAGACTGACGCCATCATCAACGTAAGAAGAAGGAAGCTGATTGTTATGATTACACTTAGTCGTCCTCACTGTATTTCATAGTCTCTCTTTGTGTTTCACAGTATGGTAACTCAGGTGGGCCGCTGATAAATCTGGTAAGACATTTTTTTTTTTTATTATGGCGACAAATATGACCAATTTTTACTTTACAATCCAAATGATAATTCTATCTTACCTTTCCGTCTTACCTGACACTAAGCCGAGATCTACTATTTCAGGATGGCGAGGTGATTGGGATCAACACACTGAAAGTGACGGCGGGCATTTCCTTTGCCATACCCTCAGACAAAATCCGTCAGTTCCTGGCAGAGTCCTATGACAGGCAGGCCCGAGGTACACGCTCTCAGTGACACAGCGTACTATCTTTGATTGTAGTCTTTCTATGTGATGAGCCTGTGATGCAATTTCAACCTAAGAAACCGTGTGTGAGTTAAGCCGACCACAAAGTATGAATTATTTGCACGGATGCTGTTTTTGTTTGAATTGCACACAAACATGAAGCTGACAAAATGAAAGATGCTGCATGTAGATAAGCACACTGTCCTGCAGGACATGTGAGATCCGCTGTCTGATCAAAAGTAAAAAGTGCTTCCATCACTCACAAACAGAAGATAAATGCAACGCATTTTTTTGGGAAGTTAACAAAGAGGATTGGTGGCTGTATTTGTATTGTATTGTTGTCCATTTCTAGGGAGTGCAGCTATCAAGAAGAAGTACATTGGTGTGAGGATGATGACTCTGACTCCATCGTAAGTTGTATGCACTTAACATCTGTATTGGAAAGGCACCATATGTAGATTCCCTTCTCTATGCTTATACAAACATTCATATGTTGTTTAAAGCTAGATAGAATACTGTAATCAAATACAAAATTCACTGTTAACTTTTTCACTTTTAGGCTGGCCAAAGAGCTGAAAACCCGACATCGTGACTTCCCAGACATTACCTCTGGAGCTTACGTTATGGAGGTTATAGCAAAGACGCCAGCCGCAACGTAAGGAAGCTATTTACCGAAAATGGCTCCAAATGCGTCGCTGCTTTTCAAATAACCACGACTGTAACACGATGGCTCTCAGCGACGAGCGGACGCAAATGTCTCTGACTATCTCAGTTCCCGTACGTTGACTTTGGCAGCTAATGCTGCACACATGAGATTAATTCCCCCCCCCAAGACTTTCATCACTCTTCTTGCAGCTCCTGCTCCCCACCCGCAATGCGAAGAAGCAGCATGTTTCATTTCCTTTATTCACTTTTTTTTCTCGCCTCTAACTAGACACATACGTAGCACTCTACACAGCTGCCTTTGTAAAGCCTAACTTCACGACTCGCTCCAGTGTGCCTGAAGCGCCCGCACTTCCAAAAGCCTTCCCCTCCTCCCTTTATTGCTGCCCACTCCATCAAAGCCACAACTCGACCAGAGTGGGCCTTGTGAGACGCTGAGGTCAGCTAAATCCTTCAAAGCTCATGCAGGGAAGTTACGCGCTGTGTGGTTTTCCTGCGCCCGTTCCACACCAGAGCGCCGATGCCTACAAGGCCTCGTCAGTGTGTGTTCATTGCTGAGGTTCACGTCACATGTTATTTTCCAGGCTGCACATTCATGCATTTGAACTCAGTGAATTTTGTTTGTTCTCTTTGTACCTTAGCACTGTCCATTTGCTCAGTTTGAAGTGACACAACATCTGCATATATCGAGGGAAGCACTCCGTTGTGCTAATGGGTGCGATTGAAAGTGAAGGTGTGGTGGTCTCTGTTCTCATGTGGCTGTGATCTAGCAGCTGCATCGATGTCGCTGCTGGTTACTGCCCCGGGAGGAGGTTACGAGCTGCACTGTGGTTTTCCTGTCCTTGCTTTCCCCTTCCTCTCCAGAGCGATGTCAAGGCCTCGTCAGAGTTGACTCATTCCTTAAATTACCGTGTGTGTGTGTTTTTCTTTTTACACAACATTGTTTCTATGATTCACTTTGGATCCATAATCATTTTCATGCATGCCCAGTCATTCTTCTCATCTCACTCTTTTCCTTTTCTGCTCCTGTGTTTTGGAAAGCAGTTGAGAACTTTCCTTTTTGCCTCTGTTGGAGGTGTTGCCGAAGCTGAGTGTAATGATGGGATTAGTGAGCTGCAGTTTGTGTTAATAGAGGCTGTTGCAAGTGAAGGGGCGGTCGTGTGTGTTTACATGTGGCTGCAATTTAGCAGCTGCGTGGAGAGTCGGCTTTTAATGTCACTGTTGGTTACTACCCCGGCCTGCGAGTGGTTTCACATTTACTGGTTTGCTTCTTTCATTATATGTGTTTTCATTTGCACTGCGCTCTAGCCTTATGCCTGATCATTCCTTCAAGCTGGTCCCATCGTTGGAAGTCAAACAACAGATTGGTTCGGCTTGTGTTCACAGACCTGACCAAAGTTCAAGTTAGATATGCTTGTAGAAAACATTGACAAAACATCTGCCAGCCAAGATATTTACCTGCTGTTTTAATCCTTTCTAGCAAAATCCAAATGGAAAACATATCTACATATTATGGGAATAATCTCTAATCTCTTCTGTCATCTAGGGGTGGACTCAAAGAGCATGATGTCATCATCTCCATCAATGGCCAGAGGATCTTATCAGCGAATGATGTCAGTGCCACCATCAAAAGGGATGGCAACTTGAGAATAGTTGTGCGCCGTGGAAATGAAGACGCCATCCTCACAGTTGTTCCAGTGGAGATTGACCCTTGACCGTTCACAGATCACACTTTAGGATCTGGAGCTATGTCTTACTTACCAACCAGTGGGCCTTAGATGGGAAGGGAGTTTCTACTGATGCGCCCCCTCGCCGTGGCTAAAGGTCAGCGATGCCATACATCCAGAAGAACACTGGCTTTGCCTTGAAATGAATGACTGCGGATGCTCGTGTTTCACTTTTCATCTATGAGGTTTTTAATCAATGCTAAATCTTATTGATCACAACACACACATCATCAGATTTTTATCCTGTTTTTTCGCCTTTTTTATGGACTCGCTCAGTCAGGCCTACCTTCTGCAATTTTAAGCATTTTAGCGACTCGCTGGGCAAATCTGAATTCTATAATTGTTGTTTCCTTAACTCTTGTTTGAAAGTACTGTAAATTGTTTGTGTTGATTATGTGTATACTGAGAGGAAATAAACAGTTGACCTTCTGTTGTTTCAAAACTGATTCCTTTTCCATCTCTCTCACTCATTTTCACGCACAAAAACGCCATTTGAATATCTTGTCTGTGTTAAGAGTTTGCTCAACCATCGGTCATGCATTCAAACGTACACAAAAGGATCATAAAATGTCTTCTTCATATAGACTTAATAGAGGCCCGATGTGATTGTTGGTACTGGGCCTCCGCAAGCTGACCTCAGAGACAGGAATATGAGCCAAACAGTGATCAAACTCACAAAGAAATGACCACAGATGAGGGGCTTGCATGAATACAAATATGCACTTGGTGTTTTGGGAGAGTTCTTGTTAACGTTAGATTTGGAGGCAGATGATGAAATAGACCTTCTGGGAACTCCAGGAAAAACAGCATTAGGATTTACAAGAACATTTCTGACACTCCTGAACGACAATTGAAATCTTCAGTGGTAAAACTGTGCAAAAGCTTTTGCTTGGCTTGGCACCCCATCATAACCCAAATGAAAGGTACCGTACATGATTCTCCTGTCTGCAGCAAGAATGAACAAACGTAATAAAAAAATACAACAGATGTGGGTAACCAATTCTTTTTATTTTTGGCTTTCAGCCCTCTAATAGTCAGTGGATTGCTTCCATTCCCATGCTCCACATGTAAGCTCCATTACCAAAAACAAAAAGATCCTTTCCCTGATGCCATGCAACCCACAGGCATGTGTCACCATGATACATTATTTTAAATATAGGCCTCGTATTAAGAACTATTTTGGCTAGTAGCATTTTAAATACTCACATACTTGCCATCTAATAGATGTACTGTACATTCAGGCAAAGATCAATTGTGAACCCCCCTCAAAATAAAAACAAAATAAAAGAAAGAAAATAGAAACAGATGTATGACAGCAAGTGTTGCTGCCATCTCATGGTTCTGCATCAGTGTTGCAGTATCTCAGTGTAATTTACTGTACATGTCAGACAAAATTTGAATTGCAATGTTTTCATTTCCCTTGGCAATGGCGTCAATTCCTGAATCATGCATCAAGGTTGCAAAGGATTAGACATTACAGGATACAAACATCGCACTGGACACAGCTGTAATGTTTGCTTGTTGCCAGACTGTCAAGACCTGAGCTTAAAACCATCAGTCATGCAGGGCATGGCCATATTACCTCACCATTTATTGGCCTTAATGTGGAGGGGCAGTCTCTCTGTCAGTCCAAACACATGAAGACAAGAATGTATAAAACCGACTGAATACAGTGTGTTTCATTTTACTTAATGATGAGTGAAACGAAGTCAACAGGTTAGTTCGACTTAAGTAGGCTTGATTTGATATCCTGTTATTTCTGCAGGAAAAAAAAATACATTTTCACAAATGACCTTCAGAAGGACTCGCATGGTCTCTCAGCGCCAATGGACCATTTTGACAACTAGACCTATGTTTTTTTAATGAGATGCTATTCATTCAATCCCAGCAGGGGGTCAGTGTTATTAATATATGTGCTTTCTGTTTCCAGTATGCTGCAAGCGTCCATTAAGCACGGTATACGCAGACAATCAAACTGGCCCTTTTGCTTTATATTAATATTGATTGTGTGAGGTACGTGTGTGACTATATTTAACAGGCTATGGGTACTTTAATGGAGAGCACTTTTTTTCACCCAAGCAGATCAACCCACTCACAGCTTTGCATGCCATTTTGTCATTTAAATAGTGGATTACTTTGAAATATCAAGGACAACTCAATGTCCATCGATGATTTGTTTCTAAGCTGAGCATGAATATTAACTTCTGTAGGACATTTCATGCAATTCTGAAGCTGTTTTTTATGGAACCCCTACTTTTGTTATGTGACTAAATTCTAGTGGCGGTGAACGCTCTGTTGACGCCACAACGACTGCCTCTTCTCATGTAGATGTAGATCTCTGGTGCCCCCTATCGTTTGTTATGGTTTTAGATCTAAACCAATCGGATTCGAGTTTGCTGACAGAATCCTAAAACACGCGATACCATCCCTACCGCCGATTGGCTGTCTACTTTGCACTTCTCACTTCGTAGGAGTCTGCCCATCGAACGAGAAGGGAGGGGATATTTTAATGGCCGTCAGTAGCACTACAGAATGCAAAAAGTCCACATTAGCTATAATTTTAGACCATGGTAGTAACATGTGCGCTTTTGTTCTCTAAAGAGCGTTCCTTTATGGACGTTTTCTAGTCGGACATAATCGTCTAGTGTGGTTTGTCATCGGCTGAACGGACTTTAATCGCTTGATTTGTGCGCGAGTGGGGGATCAGGCCTAGCCGGCTGGCTAAAAAACAAACGGACGTTTAGCTAGTCGCCGGAGTTGATAGGTAACAGTGTGTGATCTTATTCTTTTGTATTCACAACCGTAATCGCTGGAAGTTTTAATATCACTTGAATTATGTTTTATAATAATATTACATTTATTACATGTGATGCAGTTGCAAGTTGAGAAATGCAAACAGGAGTATGCTGTTAGCATAGTTGAGCAACTCTGAAGCCATCGGCTATTTGCTAACTTTATAGTAACTTTACAAACGTAACCAGACCGAGGTTAACAGATGCGGGTAAGTTAGCTATACTTCCATCACGGCACCTAATGCAATTAAGTCCAGGGTTTACCTACCCTCGTATCCTGTCAAGTTACACTGACAAATAAATATTAGAATGCTTTGCTGCGTAAAATAGCAAATTAGCCATGTAAACTCGGGGCGCTGTCAACCAATAGTTGGCATATGATCAGCGAGCTTACCCGTAGTTTGTGAAACCAATAACGTCAGTGTCACTTTTGACTAAAATATCGACTGTAATTTGCTTGTTTTGTAACGTTGTATACTGTTTTTCGTCAGACACCCATTTCTGCCTGACGTCGGTAGATTGAAATTTTCTTCTTCTTTAGCTTTTATTGGTGGTCGGCCATCATCTTGAAATGTTCTTAATTTACTTCACACTTGATTTGCTAGCTACGTTTTGAATGATGTCTGCTTCTTTTCACAGATAATATGTAACAGAAAGCAACCAACATGACATCTAGATTTGGTAAAACATACAACCGCAAGGGAGGGGAGGCCAATTCAAAATTTGAAGAGGTCTTCTCTAATAAAAAGCCCACACTGACCACCAGATGGGGGGAGACAACCTACAAGGCTCAACTGGGAGCGAAAAGGCCGCTGTTAAAACCAGAACCGAGTGAGCTGTCCAAGAGGCCCAGGCTTGAGGACAGCAATAGTGATGAAGACCCATTTGGTTTTGATAGTGATGATGAGTCAAAGACCCAAACCTCTCATAGTGTATCCCAATCGAAAGTCAATGATGGCAAAGTCGTAAAGGTGACGACTGTGCAAGGCAGCGAGGCAGGCTCAGTTGTGACTTCTTCACAAGGTTCTGCAACCTCAACTACCACGTTTGCAAGTAAGTAGTCGATTCGTTTACTCTAACGTATTCCTTAAAATATGCCTTTGATTGCCCAACGCCCCAATAATTCATTTACTTTCTGTAGTTTAAGAAGAATGAAGTGTTTCATAATTAATCTCATTTAACTTTGTGACTATTTGTAATTTTTCTCTTCCATTCATAGACAGGCAATCATCTAAATTTAAGGATGTTAAAGATGACAAGTTCAAAACTACATCGGATGACAACGTAAATCCTGCATATGAGGCATCCTTGTCAGAAATGGTCCCCTCTGATGAGCATAATTTCTCAGCTTTCCAGAGGCCCATCTCCTCCTTGCTCAATATCGACACAGCCTTAACACTGTCTACTGGTGCACCAGGTGGTAGTACAGACCTTCAGGAGATGAAGAATGCCGAGTTGGCGCCTCCACCAGAGCCAGTGGACAACATTCCGCCTTCTCCATTTACACTAAGGGCCTCAAACTGCAAGAAATACCAGCGGCCCAGCAGATCCAACAAATTATCACCTGAACCTGCAGAAAACAGCAACGAGCTTGCAGAAACGGGGAATACTGGTACTCAAGATACACCCAACAGTGTGCATTCTGTTAGTACAAAAAGTGCTGTTCCCAGTGCTAAAGCAACCGCAAAGCCTGCAGGTAGAGGCGGTGGGAGGGTACGAGACTATACAGTTCTGCACCCTTCCTGTCTGTCGGTATGCAATGTCACCATCCAGGACTCAATAGAGAGGAGCGTTGATGAACTGGTCACCCCTGCTACTCCTGCTGACCTTGGACAGGCAGGTCAAATGAAGAAGAAATCAGACCCTCTTCCTCCTAAACCTACAAGGTTTGTCCTTTAAATTTCTGTCTGTTTTGTTCTGTGTGCTTTATTGAAGATATCATTCGTTCAGTTTTTCATAACTGAAAGGAATAAAATGGCATTTACGTTTTACACAGCATCCTAACCTTTCCGCAAATGATATCTATTCTGTTTTCTCATGTCCTGCATAAGACGATCCGCCCACAATGACAATCAAGGATATAGATTATCTTTATTATCCCCTAGGGGCAATTGGCTTCGCAGCAAGCAGTAAACACGAGAAGTAAAATAATGAATGGGAACACTATCGGACATGATGTACAGGACAATAAAATCAACTCACTTTGAATTCTAAAGCAGACCAACAGCAGTAGGAACAGATATGTTTTTTTTTTTTTAACTGATTGGTAATTCACCTTGGCACAACATATCTGCAGCCAGAAGGGAAGCAACAGGAATTCATTTGAAAGCAGATGGCTCGGTTCGGCAGTAATGGCACAAGGTCCGGGTGATGTGCGGATCATTCATGTCATTCGTTCAACTCTAAAGTCATACCTGCAACCTTACTGCAGACTTTAACAAGACTATGCAGAGGGTTTTGAAACCGATTGAGCAAAACAAGCATATAAAAAGATAAAATGAGCAGTGATTCAATAAAACACAAGTGCCAGGATATGAATATTGTTTCTCACACTCTGTCTGGTCACCAAAAACAACAGGGAAGATGAGTGCAGGATTCTTCTCCTAATCTACAACCATCTCTTTTGTTTTGGCCATGTTGGTGTTTAACTATGATGACTTGCACTACTCAAGGAAGTCTGCCACCACTGGGCCATGGTGAGGATATGCTATTGCTCACTAAGGACAGGATAATCAAAACTAATTATATGATTGCCTGTATATTATTGACTCTGGCAAGCGTTGGTGTGTAAAACAAATAAAAGCAGTGATAAAATGCAGCCCTGGAGCGATCCAGTTTGATCGCAAGCCATTGACTTTCACATGTTGTGACCAGTCAGTTAAAAGAAAACAAAGAAACTGCACTTTTTATATTTCATTTTGCGCTTGTCCATAAATATGGTATAGGCCATGAAAAAGAAGATATAGGTCATAAAAAAACATCTATTATTGCACTTACAAAATGGAGTAGCATATAATAGCAGAATTACTTAAAACACTTCAATTGCTTGATATGTTTGAGATTTAAATTATGTATTTGTCTCCCCCCGCAGACACATATTAACAGATTGGACATTTATTGCAGAAAGCAGCTGCAGAATGAGAAAATTAGTATACGGCAGAAATAATTTGAGTCTAAAATAGTTTTGCCTCATCAGAATTCATGACTGACAATGTGAAATTTTCCTTTCCTCTATTTTTACAAAGGTTTGATGGGCTACATCTTGGGCTTTTTTATTTAACATATCTTCATGCTGTATTTTCCCAGGTTCAGACCCACCCAGACAAAGGCGAAGAAGACAAAGACAAAGACTGAGACAAAGCTAGAGTTTTTCGGCTTTGAGGACAAAGAAGACCCAGAGGGTGAGGATGGTCCAGAGGGTGGTATGGTCGGAAAAAGTAGCTACAAGATCAAGTACTTTGGCTTTGATGACCTGAGTGAGAGTGACAGCGATGAGGAAAGCTCTCAGACCAAAGAGAAGGCGGCCAGGAAGGCGGCTGCGGCCTTAGCTTCTCTGAGCACCAGTGTGGACAGCCCCCATACCAGTGATTCTCAGGACAGTCAGGCCAGCAGCAACACAGGTGAGCTGTACATATTTCTACAAAGTCATGGTGAGGATGGCAGAGATGATAGTGTGGCTGTTTACTTTGCTTTTTCCCATTTATAAAGTAGCCTATTTTTTTTAAAAATATTTTGGTAATGGGAGATAAATACAGTCACTTTGAAGTGAGTGGCAGGTTTGCCTGTTCAAGCTGACACAGACGACACCAAAAATTGTCAGGAATGTACATTCTTTTGGCTCATGATAGTTTGTCAATTTTAAAATATGGATCCTAAGAAGAAAAAAAGGTAACCTCTGATTTACACTAGGTCACTCTGGTCTTTTCACATATTGAATTCTTCCCATGAACAATCTGCTTTCTTCAACAGATGCATTTGACTTCTCTGATGACTCCAGTCCTGGTGGAACTGAGGGGCAGAAAGGGCGCTCAGGAAAGCAAAGTGATAAATCTAAGGACATTGGTAGTGGACAGAAAAAGATCTTCAGTGGACCCAAAAAGGTGACTATGTAAACCGTACTATGTTCCTATGAGCCAAATCCAGCAGCATTGCTGTTACACAAGAACATGTTCAATATTCCAAACCCAATATATCTTGTGAGAAGAAACAAAGATAAAAGCCAGGATTTCTCCGGTCCAGTACATCATTATGTCACACTGCATGTTCTCTTTAAATAGTCCTGGGTCTGTTTACTTGTTGGTGATGAAAGTTCTGAGTGAAAGTGGGCACAGAGGTCAATGGACTCACTTCTCAGAACGGCACAGCACTGATGCTCTCAAATGAAAAACATTGTTTTTGGAATAAATCTTTGTTATATGAAATAAATACAGGATCTTTTGAACGTTAGATGTGTATTTGCTGCTGACTAATTCTTATTCTATTCTTCTGGATTTCCAGTCCCCTGCTAAAGCGGTTTACAATGCTCGCCACTGGAACCAACCCGAGCCTGAAGCGATTCCTGTGCCCCCACTTGCTCGATCCCAAACTGCTCCGGTAAGATATCGATCTCTTTGTGGTTACTATTGATGTTATGTTCAGTTTTTAGTGCTATAAATACAATAATTGATCATTAGTGAAATATGTTGCAATGAATCTTTACTTGAATTTGCATTGTGGTCTATTATGTAAAGTGAGTGCTAATAACTAGCTCCAACATTGATTATTAGAGTGCTCCATTCCCAACAGTCTACAATCCAAGGTGTTGTTTATTGGTCTTATAGTTATCACTAGTTTTGCTTAATTGCTTTCATTAATTTCCTTCTGTTTAGGGTTATTTCTCAGACGTGAATCTGGATTTACTTTTATATTCTGTGGAATTACCTTCATTTGAATAATTGTTCATTTAAACATTGTTTTCATCTTTCCGTTGCTTCATTCGACATCTGTTAGCGATACTTATTATAGTCTTGTGCGCTTAACAGACTAGTCAGCCGTGATAAATCTCGTGGACATTTCATTAAACAGATTTTGTTACTTTGGGATGAACCCCTATTCCACGCCTTTTTTCTTCCTTAGGCCATTTTATCAAGCAGCAACAAGGAGAGCAACTCCCATAAGGATGATGGCTTGTTCAAAGCTCCTCCACCGCCGCCCAAAGTCATTAAGGCAGAGACTATTCCCACGCGACTGAACCAAGATATTGTAACGGCTCTCAAATGCCGGAAGGAGCACAAGGAGGTGAGTCTGGAGTGTATAAAGATGCTTTTTGGCGTCAGCTCGGGGACAGGAGAGAGAGGAAGCGCTGTGTTTTTAGCTGTTTGTCGGTTCATTTTTTGCAAGAATTGTTTGCAGTCTTCTATGGACCGATTCTTTGTGTAATGTAGTGAAGCTGTTTTAACAGATTTGGAACAGGCCACAAAGCAAAAGGGCAGCATTTACGGGGTCCATTGAAACCCATCAGCACCAGCAAATAGAACTGATGCTCTTAATTTAAACTACAGGGGGTCATCGACTTATGACGACAATTGGTTCGGAGGGCTTTGTCGTATGCGTCATGATACGGAGTAGAAAGAGACTTTTCTCTCGTTCAACATCGTGGGTGAGACCGCATAAACTGTCGTACACTCGATTCGCTCGCTTTCCGGTATGTTGTAAAAGCGCCTCGTAAACGGACAAAAACAAAAACAGACGAGTGCGGTCGTAAGTTGACGAACCCCGGTACTTAGTTTTTGCAGAGACACCATTTGGCCCAAAATCACTCTAGTTGCCACAGCTCAGATTCAGAACCAACTGACTCACGTCCGCATCATACTGAGGGGACACATGACTGTTGATATTGGTAGGCATACAGAATCAATAAATGATCAGGGCTTAACTTCGCAGTGAGCTTTTGATGAGCTGCATTTCCACAATTGGCTTTTGGTACTTGGTACTAATGTAAGCAAGACAGAGGAACTTAAGAATGATGGTGCTCCTCATTTGTGCGAACTGATTGTGTTCCTGGATTAGATGCATTGTTTGCCCATTATCTGTAATCGCCTTCCTTTCCACCAGCTGTACACTGTGGTGCAGCATGTAAAGCACTTCAATGACGTGGTGGAGTTTGGAGAGAATCAAGAGTTCACAGATGATTTTGAGTACCTGGAGACTGGACTAAAGAGCGGTCAGCCACTCAATACAAGATGCCTTAGGTAAGTGTAAAGAATTGTAGGGGGCGTAGATGGTGCAGTGGTTTAAATGTGTGATCCCTGCAGAGACTGCAGTCTTCACACAGTGGCTATACTTTAGATTCCTTCTTAGTGTCAGCCCCCACGCTCTCTCACCATTTCCTGTCACATATCTTCAGCTGTTCTATCCATTAAGGCAAAACTGTCCCAATAACAATAGCATTAAAAGCATTTGGTGCTTCCTATTTCTTGTGGCTTTTTTTCCCAGAACATGAACAGTCTTGAAGTAAATGAAATACAATAGCCATCAGAAAGGATCTTATTCTCTGGCTTTTGAATTGATTTAAGCAAATAATCTTTCATTATTACAGAGTGAGTGCTTTAGAGACATCCTGCAAGCCCTGCTTCTACTTGGTGTGCTCATTTGTTTATGCATCTTTTGTTCATCTATTTCCACCATTGTGGACATGCTTTAGTCTCAGAAAGGACAGAACCGCATGTAAGAGATTTTAGAAAAAATATTCAGACAGTTCGGGGTCTTTGTTTCAGAATTGATTTCCTGTATGTAGAAAAGAACAGGGTGAAAAGTCATAATTCAGCTGAAATGTAAAACAAAATATTGCACTTGGAAACCGCAAATGGTGATTCTAATGTGAAGGTCAGATATGGATCATCATTTCTCTTTTCAGCATACCACTGCTAAATATTTGATCCAACATTTGTGTGATCCTTCCTTTCGCTTCCTCTCTCACTGCTCAAGTATTATCAGCCTGGCCACACGATGTGCCATGCCCAGTTTCAGGATGCACCTGCGTGCCAGAGGGAAGGTGGCGCAGGTCTTTAAAATGATCAGTGATGCTCCACAACACCCGGTCAGTGAAAAGTCTTTTCTTCCTTAAAAGAATGTACGATAGTACCGGTACATGTTTGCAACATTTAGGAATTACTGCCTGTATTATTTATTATGTCCTCAATGAAAATGTATCCGCTAACAGGATACATGGGGTGTTGGTTGCAAGATTGTTGAGCTATCCGATAGCTGCTATCGGATGTAGCAATGTTCTATTGAGTTTACTGGAACCTTTCTTCTTTAACCATTTGGTTTGTCTTGAATCACAGTTGAGTTGGGCATCGAACGTTTGTTCCAAATTAATGGGTCAGTTTTATGCTCATCCCCTTTGTAAAAGCCTCTCTTTATCGCTGTAACAGAACCTTGCTCTGTGCACGGCTGCCCTGATGTACATTCTGAGTCGGGATCGTCTTAACATGGATCTGGACAGAGCCTGCCTGGAGCTCATGATCAAGCTGCTGGAACTGGACCAGGACTACTCGGCACACCAGGATCAGCTCACTGCTAAGGAGGTGGAGAAGGTCAAGGAGAAAATCAGAAAGCTGTGCGAGACTGTGCATAATAAGCACCTTGACTTGGAGAATATCACAGTGAGTTCTACTTCAGTAATGACGCAGCACCGGCTCTGGATGTATGTTAGTCTAAACAAGTAACTGCCTGCAGTGAGTTTTCAAATAATTCTCTATCAAGCTCAACACAAAGACGAACCCTAACCCTAATTGTAAATGCATTGAGTAAATGCCCTTTTTTTCCAAATATAATTTTCATTGTAATTTGGTTTTCATACACTTCACTCCTATTTGTGAGATAGTTATGTCTTTAAGTAAGATTTGCATCATAGACTCAATTAATCTCAATCTAATTCAAATATTCTGTTGGACTAATGTTTTAGAGACAAAAATGAATGACAGATGGCTTTAATTCATTAAGTCACCTTGGTAGTGGCACGATTCACGTGAAGTCATTTATATTCCTTATCCACTGGTTTGCAGCTAGTGTTGCATCGGTTTTTTCCCCTTCTCGTAGACGGGTCACCTTGCCATGGAGACATTGCTCTCTCTCACCTCCAAGAGAGCCGGGGATTGGTTTAAAGAAGAACTGCGACTACTGGGGGGGTTGGACCACATTGTAGACAAAGGTGCGTGTGTGTGTGTGTGTGTGTGAGATGCCGAGCACCATGGTGAGAATGGGTGGCTAAAGTACAAGACTCTTGTGTTTAAGTGTAGAGAGCTGCTTTTCAAAGTCAACTGTCACAGCTGCTGACTTTCATGTAGCCTCTGGATGTGAAATAGTCATGTTTCGTTTTGCCACAGTTAAAGAGTGTGTGCAGAACCTGAGCCAAGAGGATGACAAGGAGAACCTTGTCGCATCTTTATGGGGGGCTGAGAGGTGTCTGAGAGTGCTTGAAAGTGTAAGTACTACGCTGTCAATTTGGGTTCTCCCTCTTACTGAAGTTTTACAGGCATGGCATTTTTGTCCAAACACTGCGACGCTTTACTGTGAACGGATGAAAAGCTTTTTCCGTAACACTGGGAGTCACCTTCATACTGTCTCATTTAAAATGTCACTGATCAAAAGTCACATCCCCTTATTTTCTGTTCCACCGCTCCATTTCATCCTTTTAATCCTCCCTCCCATAATCGTTTTATTTGTCTTTCATATCTAACAGGTGACTGTGCAGAACCCCGAAAACCAGGGTTACTTAATCGCCTACAAAGACTCGCAACTCATCAGCTCCTCAGCCAGGTGAGCATCAGAGACGTGTTAGAAATGACTGCACACAGATGACTATTACATCTTCGTATTAGGTCATTCGTTCACTTCACTCTGGATCTGTTTTTGAAAACATTTTATCTCTGAAATGGAAATAATGAATCAGGAGAGAATAGAATCATTATTTGTGTGTGAGCAATAGCATGCGCAGTTGTCAGATGAAGCACGTGGAAAAGATGAATCCGATGTTCAATGTAATGTCTGAAAAGAAACTGAGCTTCTCCAGCCGAGCTGCTTGTCTCTGTCACCGTCAGTAGCTGAACAGGACTAAAGATAGAATATCTGTCATGCTGGAGATGATGAAAGTCAACGTTATGGTCACGGCGTGGTGTGAGATATGTGCTGAGGCTGCATGCTAGAGATCTGGATCTGATTGTTTCTATAAAGATGGGCTCACACTATCCTTTTTGTCACGAGGGATGGAAAATTAGGGATGGAAGCTTAACATGCTTCCCCCTATTTTTTTTTATCTTTCTACTTGCATTCCTAAAATGATCACGTTGCTTTCTGTCTTCATTGTGTTTTTCTGTCTTTCCTCAGAGCTTTGCGGTACTGTGAGGAGATGATTCAGCGATACAGCAGGGCGTTAAACAACAGCTCCCTGTCATTGTCGGGTGCAGCGCTGCCCCACTGCAGCTTCAGTAACGTGGGCAAAGCAGTGGAAGACTGCATGAGGGCTGTCATAGGGGTGCTGCTCAACCTGACCCACGACAACGGTACTCTCGTTCACTACTTAAGGGGGTTTGCATGTACTTTTGATACGTGTTTGCCCTGTGTTGCAGTCATCTCGCATTTTGCTTTGAGTTCTTCGTTTACAATAATGATTATTTTTTAGTTCTGGCTTGTTCTTTGTTCGCACAGCAAGAAAGTACACTTCACGACGACTTGGCTGCTCAGCAGGGAAAATCATGCGCTAGTATGAGTTAATGATGATATTTTTGTCTACAGAGTGGGGCAGCACAAAGACGGGTGAGCAGGAGCAGCTAATAGTAACTGCTCTGAATTGCGTCCTTCGTGTTCCACGCTACATTCCCCAGGAGCAGCGTTTTGACGTGCGAGTATTGGTAAGATCAGAAAAAAACAAACCCCATCTAATTGTTCAAGGTATCCTAGCATCGTGTTTGCACTGTGCTCTTCTGTGTGATACGTTCACCAGGGTCTGGGCCTACTAATTAACCTTGTGGAGTACAGCTCCAGAAACCGCCACTGTCTGGTAGACATGGAATACACGATTGACAACACCTGTCTAGAAGACAGCCTGGTGCAACCTGCTGACCGAACACCAGCTGACACCGCCGTGGCGTCGGCGTCAGCGTCAGCGTCAGGAACGGCGAGCATCGCCGAGACTCTGGGAGACAGGCCTGATGAGCCCCAGTCCTCCGGTGCACTGGCTGCCCTGGTTCAGGTAGGACCTGTGCCAGGATTCAATTCATATTTTGGCCATCATTGTAGAATTGATTATTTTGTGTGTGGGGAAAAAACAACTCAATGTTTTTACAAAGAACAATTTGCATTTCATGAAAAGGTCATTTAACTCTTTTCTCAGGGAGATGCTTTAGTTTAAACAATCTACTGATTCTTTACTGAATATGGACGGTGCTATATCGTACCGTTGTAAATCAACGCACAATTGTGGGTTGGGTTGATGTTATTTAAACCGAATTCCTTGGCAAACATAATTGTCAGCTCTCTTAGTTTTCTGAAAGAAACCTTTGAGAATGAATTAGTGATGAACGTTCTTTTCTTCTTCAAGACCATTCTTTAATCGCTGATGAGTTATTAAAGTTCTGATGTTTTGGATTCTAAATCGGCCTATATCCTAGTTCTTTTTGGAGAGGGAGCGTGCTGCCATCCTGGCTGAAGCTAAGACCGATGACCTCATCTGTGAGGCGCCCAAGCCAGCGTTGGACAAAAGCGGCGAATGGCAGGAGACATCGGGAGAGATCCAGTGGGTGGCAGCCGAAACCAATGACTGCCAAAATGAAAAGAAAGAAAATGAGAAGGAAGAGGAAGATGAAGAATTGGATTTAAATAAAGGTAGACTTATTTTTGTGTGGAAGCTGTTTTTAGTGTTGGCCAGAATACAATACAAATAAATGTGATTAAAGTTGCTTTACTGATTTCTAGTTAGAAATAAATCCTTTACCTCTTTTCATTCAGCCAAATGATGAAAAAGGAAGCGCTGGCCTCAGAAAACTGTTGTCTGTGTCTTTACCCAGTGAAGCTGAAACAAAGAATTAGTAATCATCAGCAGCAACTATTTGACATTGTTGGACAATTTTAGAGCCATTTTCAATTGTCTAATTTCATTTTGTCATTTAAAAAAATAAATAAACGATAAATACATTTGCAGCAAAAACGTATTCACCTCTTCCCCTTAAGCAGCGTGTTTGGTATCTGAGCAAAGCATTTTAGCTGCTGAGTTAAATTCACAGGGATTATTCCAGCAACACTGTATTAAAAAGTCTAACATGAGTTTACCTCTAGTGGAGGCAAAGTTATGTATATGAGTCTTTCCCTTCTCTCCCAGCTCTGCAGCATGCAGGCAAGCATATGGAGGACAGCATAGTTGCCTCCTACACAGCTCTGCTGCTGGGCTGCCTCTGCCAGGGCAGTCAGGTGAGAGTAACTTACACATATACAGTATGATTTTTTTTTTCTTCTCACTGATC
The DNA here is from genome assembly GCF_040956055.1 of Brachionichthys hirsutus. Lineage (NCBI taxonomy): Eukaryota > Metazoa > Chordata > Actinopteri > Lophiiformes > Brachionichthyidae > Brachionichthys > Brachionichthys hirsutus. The sequence continues at coordinate 11,382,681 of NC_090903.1, read as the reverse complement.
TCCAATTCATCGCTCACCAACGTTTCTGTCCCTCATAGATAAACGCAACTACTGTGAGGGTGCATCTACCGAAAGGGGATTTCTCCATCATGACAGAAATGCTGAAGAAGTTCTTGAGTTTCATGAATCTTACTGTGAGTAGAAATGTTTCCCGTCGACAACATTAATGACCAGGCCACCATTATGCTAAAGTAAAATATACAAATTAGAAGTCAGGGTAATACCAATCTATGCAGATCCATCTCTGAATACATAAGCTATGTGAATAAATGTTTCTTTTTCTTTTTATTGTAATTGCCTAAAAAGATTTATGTCATTGGATTGAGGGACTTTGTATTTATGTTTAAAAAAAAAAACGAAGGGTTGAATGGACCAAAAGAGTTCAAGCTCATATTTGTGCTGCCTGGATCTTTTGCTGATCAGTAATTTTATGTAACAGATTACGTCCTTCTAGGTAAACATTTTGCAGTTTTTACTTCCCATCTGCTGTCTTTTATTCTTTCTCCTGAGAAAATATTAGGATTTGAATGACGATAAAAGCTTTTATTTGTGTTTACACCGAGATTAAATAATGCATAATAGCTGTAAAGACCAATATCTAGACATGCTCTGATTGTCTTTCATTCAGAATCTCTGTCTCGGTTGGTTTAATATTGTTTAACAGCCTCTAGTGGCACTTAGATTATATTGGATTGTGTACTGTGATCAATAAGTTATCGGCCAAAGGCAATTGTTGCTTATGAAGTAGTGATAGAATGATAATGATAATTTAATATTCATTTAAGCATGAATATTAGATGGAACATTTACACAGTCACAGATGTGTATTTTGCAGAAGCGTTGAGTGCACCTCATCCCGTCAGAGCTGAAGAACGCCACCATATGTTTCACAAAAAACCCTTTCAAGTCCACAGAGGTGTAAACACCCCTAAAGAAATGCGAAACAAGACCGCATCAAGGATTGCTCCGTTGTGCACCTTGTCGTCTTCACATTTGTTTTTGTTTTTCCTATTCTGCTTTCATAGTGTGCAATGGGCACCACCGGACAGAAGTCCATCTCACGGGCCATTGACTACCTGGAGCACTGTTAACAGGCCACCAGAATGCAAACCCGCGCTCTGCACATCGAAGGGATCCCAGGCTTTCCTTCAGGCCACCCCTACCCGACAGGAGACAAAAGGGGGTCATTGGAGACGTGGCAGCATTCCCTTCACTTCAAAAGGTTTCACTCCTTTCCTGGAGCACAGCCTGAACCAAAGCCCTGGTAGCTGACGTACACAGTTCTCTCAGTTCCACTCTACTAATTCTACATATTCGGAGTCAGATCGAGATCCGTCCTCAGGTAGCTGCGAGTCAGGCCGAGTCGAGCCTAAGTTTCAGAATAGTCGGTGGAGTCAGGCGGACTGAAAGCAGATCTCTTTCGGAAACGTCCTAAAAAGGTCTGACGGCAACAGGCCGCTGAGGTGATGTCTGCCGGCTGGTTCTGGATCCCTGGCCACTTAGCTGGAGTGTGAACCTCTAAATCAAATTTTATGGATCATTAAATTTTAATCTCTACTCATCCACATAGACGCGAAGTGTGAATTAATTCATTAGCATGTAAAATAATGATTTTATTTTCATGGGTGTTCAGAAGATGTCTGTGTAACTGCATACATCTATTTACCTACATGTTTGCTTGAATGTTTAAGGGACAAAATTATCAAGCTTTGATTTTTATGTTCTCGTTGTGCTCCGCTCATTTATTAACCGGGATAAGCTAGGATGTCACATAGGTGTTGCCATGGTTTTAGATTTTTCCTTTCCCTAGAGGGCATTTTTAATGGCCGCTAAATTATGGGTTATGTTTTGATCCGGTCAGGAGTGTGTTGTTTGATTGATAATGATTTCCAGAGTTCACACTGTTCGTTTCCTTCATCTCTATTGTGTATTTGGTCTTCTTTTTTTTTTGTTCATAAGAAATTACACTTACTATGAATTTAACTTCACAGGCATAATGGCCATGAGTTATTTGTCATTTAAAAATTCTGGTTATGCTTCCTTTTGAATTTATAATGCGTGTTTTAGAATGTATTTAATTTAATGCTTTCTTCTCCTTTGTCAATGTCTTTACCGAGTGAGATTTCATTTGTCTCTTAAGTTTTACTTTAGGCTCATTAAAATATAGCCCATGTGACAGCTGAGTGGCTGGACATCACACATGCATGACCGAATGTTTGCTATGATTCATGAGTTTAGCGCTAAGTAATGCAGAAATTCATCCAAACCTGCCTCATTTAATAATTTCGGAGTTGTAAATGAATGCTCCTGTTAGCAATATTTTTTAAATTGTGTCCGTGCATGTCCAGCCACATGTGGCTGTCTCCTGTTCGCAACTCCCATTTTCTCCTATTTTTATGCCTTCGACATCATGTTTTGACCTCCGCGTTATTTATTTTTTCGAGGTGTCATTTTACCTGCAATGAAGCACAGGAACTTTCTGGCTGCTTCGACATGTGCGATCGCTCATTTGAATGGCAACCAAACCTGTATAAGCAGATTCGTTTGGTTTGTAGGGCTGCGGCTAATTACTGCTAATTACTTTGCAAAATTCTGGCCCGAGTGGAGTTTTTGAATGTATATACTTCTGTACATAGTGGTTAATGGACATTTAAAATGCTTAGACTACTTTTTTTCCCTGAAGCTGATATTTTTGTTTTATACAATATTTCTGAGTTGTCGTTTAAAAAAAAAAAAAAAAAAACTAAAATTGCATAAAGTGGAAAAAACAACTGTTTGTACCTGTTTCAAGGACATTGTCTTTGGCTACATGTAAATGGTTGTATCGCTAAAACAAGTTGCTACTTTCAGCACGCTCCCTACGTGTTTTCCTCCTTTGACTTTTCGTGCCAGAATGCCGTTTTTAATTTGTAGTTCAGTTGAGCTTTTCCGTTCGTGCAGCTACTAGAGGTAAACACTTCACAAAAGAGAAGTGACATTTTGCGTTCTGATGGTTTCCGTCTGTGGGCCAGACACCGGATGCTTAATGTTGCCCTCTCCTTTGTGTGTGCGCCTGTGGAGAACCCTGCACGACTGTTAGTGGATGTGTGTGTGGTGAGATGTCTCTCCCTGACAAACTGGCTAGGATGGAGTGCAAGTCTAAACCCTTGTCAGGATACTTAACAACACTCTGGTGACAGTTTGCGGACGCGGCCCCTCAGCCTGACTGACTGCTGAATAATGGAAACAAAAGATTCTTTTTGCGGTGGCAAGCTGAGAGTCAGACTTAGAAATAGCTTCGGGAGACCTGGGGAATGTAGTGAAACACTATCTGGCAACATGATTCCACAACAACCAGGGTCAAAAGCGGGCTTTAAATCTAAATGACAGGTTGGCAGCGCACTAGTAACATGTTATTATGTCTTGTCCAACAACATGCAAATATGTGATTACGCTTTGGATGAAGTGCAATTTAAATTCCACACGGCAGCGTTGTTGCTTGTAGACGACAGGCACCTTTGCCCTTCATCCCCCTCGACGCACGATACATGACGGCGCTTCTGTTGTAGGAATTCAAAGGGAAAATTCCCCATGTGCTGATCATTGCTGAGAACGTGGATGAGAGTAAATGCGAGGAAGGTTGATCGGCCGTCCGCCCCTGAGAGAGAAGGACCGAGGGCGAATGGGATCAGCGCTTTGCACCATTTCAACAAAAGGCTTTCACTGAAACTGATCAGACCGAGCCGAAGTGAATAATTGGGTCTTCCTCTGCATTCATCCTCATCTCCTAGTTTGGTTTGCATCCCAACTCTTGTTTCTTTCTATGAGGGAGAAAGAAAAAAAGCATTTCACCATCTGTGACTTAATTTGATGATTCATACCAAGTTGTTTGTGCAGAGGGAGCGAGGCGTGGGTCATCAGGTGTACTTATTATTCTTTGCCTTTTCCTGGTTGAAAGATGGGGGGGGGCTGTGTGCCGCTAGGTGGTGCGAGTACTCAGCTTCTGACCCCGACGCACACACCCACACAAAAACACGCAAGTGCATCTTCTCATCAGCGGTGTTGCCCACTGATTTCCCCTCAAGCTGGAAGAACCATGCCGCATGTGGTGAGACAAACACCCTCGACTCGCTGATGCAGACAAACTCCAAAGACTTATCGGAAGAGATTTGATTCGTTGCTACTTTACTGACTGCCAGGGCCCATTCAGTAAACTTAAATCAAGCAGGGATGTGACTTGAGAACAAACGTTTGTTTCATGGAAAGCTGTCTGCTTTTGATGCGAATTATGTGGGTGAATATGAAAAAGACTTCAACTCCTCCAGTTTGTACTTTAAGAGCACTTTTTTTCACAGCAGCATTTATAGATTGCATTACACAGATGCACACCCTTCCCTACATCAACACGACTGTTTCATTTTAACAAACTTTTAAACCATATTGGCTCTGGTAAATGAGTTAAAACGCCTCCAAGAATTAGTGGATTCTTCTCATGCGTCATCCATGCCACGTCAAAGTTTTTAACAGTGAGGCTGGACTGACTCTATTATCCTGAAACTGCAAAATATCCTGAAGGAGCATCCATCTGCCAAACCCAAAGAGCCATGTTGTCTTTTTACTGGTTTGAAAAGCCTTAGATTATTTTGCTTTTTACTCTGATTCATTCAATTGGTCCCCGATGCGGTGCCGTTCAGCTGCGACAGCACACTGTGCTCTGCCGCCTAAGTGGATGCTTTCACTGGTGTCTTGTTTACACACACACAGCCAGGCATACGAGAAAATTTACACAGGTCTGCAAACGGCTCACAAAAAGGCAGCTCACACAAAAGCACAGCCGAGGGTGCGCGTGCATTGCCTCGAAATGTGTGAACGCAGTTACATCCTAACTAAATGTAACAGAGTACACACATCTGCTAGCAAATACGCAGGTCTAGTTCCTCTTGTTTAATGCATACCTTTCAAATCATTGAGCGGCAGGGAAGAAAGACTCGCCAGCCCATCTGTATTCCTGGCAGTGCGTGAGCTGCACTCTAATGGATGGGCTTTGTCCACAGGTAGGCCGGACGAGGAGCAGAGCAGAGCAGAGTGGTCATGTCTCTGCTCCATTCTGCCTCGCTCTTTTGCTATTCTCCACCTCCGGGTTCAGCCAGACTTCCCTCTGTCGGTGACGGCAGGGTGGAGGCTGAGGAGTGTTCAGTGAGGTTGGTTGCTGTTAGGATGTCCTTCTGTTTGCTTGCAGTAGTGTTTGATAAAAAAAAAAAAAAAATTGGCCTCAGGTAGAAACAGGAAGTTTTCTCGACTTTCCTCCCAACACCAAAATACATGTCATATTAGTCATTTGTAATAATCTTTTTACGTGGCCTTATGATGAACTGGCGACTTGTCCAGGCGCTACCCTGTCAACCAGTTGGGATAGGCTGTACCAAAGTCAGCTAAGGACTGGACCAAAGGTGTGGGCCCAAGCGGTTTGGACATTGCACCTCAGCTCTAATGAGGTGGGTGCAAAGAGATCTCTCCAGCAATTCCATCAAGATGAGACAAAGGTTGACAAAATCCACTCCGAGAGGATAGAATTGTATGGGGGGTGGGGGGCATACTCCTTGTAATTGGGATGAAGTAAACATCTGTTCAGTATTTTAATTGGAAATTATTTTACGTTGTTTTGAAAACCCAAAACTCGAGCAGGGCCCCCCCAGAGGCCCAGACCCATGAGCATTGTGTGAGAAACACAAATACTAACACCACGCAAGGGTCAAATATACATCATCTGTTTGCGCCGTTTTGAGCATGCAAAGTGATTATTCCTTTCTTTCCCTGCGTGGACGGCACTGAGCCCAATCATCGACTCAATTCAGGTGCGGAGCGCGCGCACCTGGTACCTGTTGGTTGATTTCAGAGCGGGGGGGGGGGGGGGCTGCTTCACTGCAGAGCCATCGTACAGCAACATGGCAAAGCTGAAGTCGTGGCCGGAAGTGGGCGCGCCACGGCGCGCGTAAGGTTTGGATATAGCGATGATCGGTCAAACCTGTGGCACCGTTGTTTCCTGATCTTACGGTGTGTGAGTGCAGGCGAGGCTCTGAAAGACTGATTCCTCTCTCAGGCCATGAATACTTCAATCACCTTTTGATAGTTCCCTTCAAAGTAGGAGCTCATTAATCCACTTTTTAAGCAAGCTCTTGGTTTTTAATATCTATCACTATACTTGGATTCATACAGAATTCACAAGGACAGCCAGGCCGGAGCAGGGAAATCCTCTTTAGCGTTTGGATTTTCCTTTTTTAAAGGGGACATATTATGAAAAACTCACTTTTCCCATGTTTCTACACTATTTTTTTTTTTTTTTGAGTCCTTGTCAACCCCAAAACACCTAAATAAACCATCAAGTAAATGCTTCGTAGTTTGGGTAGGTCTGTAATCACCTCCTGAAACACGTCTGGAAGAAATCTCTCCCCTTTTTACGTAATGAGGGGGGAAACGTGCACAAAATGTTCCTCTTAGGCTGCTGGAACTGCGACCCACCCTGGATGAGAGGTTTGAAGATGATTCAAAGCATTTTTATTCCGTCCTGATAATATTTGTGTGTGCGCGCGCGCAATGACGCACACTCACACAAACGCGGTGCGATGTGTGTGTAGAGACACTCGCACCTTGATTGCGCTCCCATGGTGGCGTGCATGCGCGCGTGCTCGCTATGAACGTACTCTTGCTTCCGGGTTCAGAGCATCTCTGGCAGAGCGGCTTGATACAGAAATGACGGACGCTGTCCTGCAGCATCTGTTTGCTATTTTTACCAAAGACTGTCACATATATTTCATACAAGTGCCTGAGAGCTGCGTTAACTTGTAGAAAAAGGGTAGAATATGGGACCTTTAACATGACTAATTCTGAGCTTGCCTTGCTGTGGAAGCAGGCTCAGCTTGTGTGATGGGTTGTGTGAACATTATGAGGAGACACTTGCTCATTCACAGCATCTGTGGCATTGCTTTGGTCCTGAGAGCATAAGATCAATTAGATGAGAATATAAGATTCCTCCTGCTGTTCACTCCTGACTGGTCCATGCAAAATATTTTCATGCTGTCAGAACCTGTTTTCCTTTTTTTTTTTGGCCTCTTATTTGAATGTTGGTCCGATTGAGTGGAGTTCAAGGGCAGAAATGTGATGTAATGCTCAATTATATTTTCATTAATGTGTGTACAGAATGGTAAGATGATCACCTTTCAGCGCCACCACTTTATCTCGTTACTGTCTACACTTGGGGTTTCCCATCAGGGATTGCCACAGCAGGTCATCCATCTCCATTTCACGGGTATCGTTCATGGGTATCAGACATGGCACTTGTTTTAAGCTCGATGCGCGTCCTGATGCGTCCTTTCCGTTTATCCACGGTGTTGGCACTCTCAGTGGCTGAGTTATGTTCCACAGTAGCACGTGTACTTTTAGATGATTGAGATTTTATTCAGAGTTTAAACCTTGTATGCCAGTCGGTTACTAACGGGTGATAAAATATTTGCAAATACTGTATCTGATTTTCTTTCATTCATCCATCTTCTTGAAGAGTAGAAATCAGAAATCTCCTTGTCCTCAGCCTCTTGTCTGAATCTAGGTCACGGGATACACTGGAGCCGATCCCGGCTGACTACGGGTGAGAGGCTGGGCACACCCTGGACAAGTCCCCAATTTATTGTAGGACCACACAAACAGACAGACACCGATAAAAGTGCCATCCATGGCCCTTCAAGTGGAATAATAGGTCCACCTGTCATTGAGCCATGTTTAAATGTTGCTATTTGTGCTTATTATTCTCAAAATCTTTGGGGTAATTCGTATGGAGATACACTAAATCACTTCTGACACGGATTTCGGGATTTTAATGCTTTCTAGGCCATCGTGGACACATCTGGGTGCTGAAGGGTCATGGATAGGTCAAACATTTATAACACGGTCAAATTCTGGGTTTTTGTGCTGAAGGTTCATATATTAAGATTTTACACCATTAATGACACCACCCCGCCAAAAATCAACTCCCATGAGGAGGGTGGTTGCCTGTGAGTGCGTTTTGAATTTTCTGTCCAGGGGTAACCCGAGGATCAATAATATGAATAATTTAATCATGAATCATCATCATGAATTATTTAAGAATGCATTTGAATCCGCGTCTATGGAGGGGTGGACCCGAGGACAGCACCTGTGGTGGAACAGTGGGACTATCCTCTTCATGTAAAGTATTCAACACCTTGTGGACGGGGGGTTAACAGTCCTACTCAGGGTTTGACCCAAGAGCCTTTAAGAGGCTATAAACTCTGGAGCGGAGTGATAAAATGCAAATCCAGAGCCCTCCTAGACTATATTTACACGCTGGGATGTTCTACAACAACTCATTAAATACTACAGCTTAGTTGCCATGTGACTGACAATGGAGCATGTGCGCCGTGAAATACAACGCCTATGGGGAAGATATTGCAGCGGATCCCATTTTGTGAATACTGCAATGCTGGGACACAATCATACTTTGCAGTATAGTCTGCAGAGAAGATGTGCTGGAAATGTGTACAGGAAATGACAGGAATCCATTATTACACGCCTGGAGGGGGGCTGTTAAAGTCAAACTCTACTTTAACAACCTACGAGTTAATTTCTGAGCATCTAATAGATGCCTAATAAATGGTTTACAACACAATTAGATGATCCGTACATACACAAGAGGTATCACAAGGACTCTGACGATGCAAAAATATACATTAAACATACATAGAACATGCATAAAAATGCTATATAATATGTTGTCATTAGCATAATATACAATGAAATGGAAATATGTACCGGGTAGATCAATATATTCCTTGTGTGGGGGGGAGGACAGTGGTACTTCTGAGATAGTTCACTACAAAGGTAGAGAAACAACAAAGAAGAGGAGAGGAGGAAGAAAGGAACTTTGAAACTTCTGTCATGGCTAAAACCCCCCAGAATAAAAGCAGCCGAGCCCAGAGGGTGATGCAAAGTTTGTGTCTATGCTTTTAACAAAGGAAAGCATCAGTCTGGGGGTGTTTTGTCTCCTCGGTCACTGGTGCATTCTTTGCATTCCATTTTGTTTGAATGGATTTGCTGCTGGACTGCTTAGGATTTCTCTAAACTGAACTAACCTGTTAAGAACTTTTGCTGAGATAACCCCCCCCCCCACACACACACACTTTGCTTCCTTATTTTGTATTTTCCTACAAACTTGTGACACTTGAACACAAGCTGTTAATTCCCTTTGAGAGTGTTGAACAGTTAAAGTGAGGCTAACTCTCAGGCCGTAATCTCCCGAGTGTTGTATTTTGCTTCGAGCCTTGCTGATCACAAAATCTATCTTCATGAATATATTAGAACGTATTCTTATTTCTACTACATGTGAGTATTTATAGCCAATTATACCCAATCCTGAAATCAACTCTTATCTCTCCGCAGTCATCATCCAAATGCCGAATTAGGTTAGATGAAAGAATCCGGCGATAAGGTGCAATGTATTTAATTAGCATAAACTCATTTTACATAGAGACCATCGTAAAGTAAAAGATTGCCAGAGTCTGAATAGAGGGAAGAGATGGTGTAGCACTCTTAATTAAATTCTACTGAATGATCAGATTCCCGAAAACGTTCACGAGGAAATTACAGATGTCATATTTGCTGAAGAGAGAGAGAGAGAGCGAGAGAGAGAGCTCCTCCGCCGGAATGAAAACACAGACCCATTATGAATAAGAATGACTCATTTTTATTTTATGATCTTGAGAAGATGTAATTCACATTTGTAAACACAAGTGACTTCCCTCAAGGCTATGAATCAGAGATTCAGTATTTTAATCCGTGATATAATATACAGACGCCAAGAGTCAAAATCAATGAATCTCATCAATTCTTAACGACACATTTGGCGATTTTTGAGAAGACCTTTGTTTTGCCGCTTGGCTGTTGGTGTTTCCAATCTATTTTTTAAAACCCTGGTAGAACAGAAAATTAACATAGATGTTAATTCACAGTAAAATCATTTTCCATTCATGACCTTGAAGTTTTGAATCTATTTATATTGTGTTTTCATATGATTTTGAGTGTCCTAGACCGAGAGGGAAAAATAAATTCCATCTCATCCGCAGAATGCACTCTCTACAGAGACGTCGGTTTCTCCTGCAGCTGCACCGTTAATAGACCATGATGCAATGGAGAGGACATGCAGCATTTGATTGAAACAAGACGCTGTTTTCTGTTTTTAAATGAGAAAAAAAACTGTCACTGTCGAGTGCTTTTAAACCCCTCGATAGATGAATTTATCCATTTCACACATTTACTCTGCAAATCTTTCCAAACAATTCTAGGAAATGCAGGAAGACTCTCAGATGAAAATGTCAACAAGAACTGTTTGTGGAAGAAAAAATAAATCCTAACAGAGCATTGCAACACAGACATCTCATACCCTCTGCACAATATAACGTTCAGCAGGGATGGAAGACAATTGGAAAAATGTTGAAATGGCACAAAAAGCATCAACTTTTTCTAGATTGTCTTTTTGCTCTCCTGTCTTCTGCCTGCTCCAGCCCACTTCGCCACCATGCAGATCCGAATCTATCGATCTAAAACAGTGGGACATATCGTCAAGAAGTAAGGAATAACATTTCCACCAATTTCATGACAATTGATAATATTTGACATATTTAAGTCTGTACCAAAATGATCTAACAGATTGACATTACCATTTCTGGAGACACGTACTGGTCTCGAGGTCCCAATCAGTAGTTTAGACGTAACCTTCATGCATAGTGGCCCATTCAGCACCACAATGACGAAATATCCTGGTGAAGCTAAACCATCTGACAGGTGAAGTGTCCCCATTCGTAACACTGAATGCATAACAGCAAGAAACTAAATGCAACTGCTTGGAGAGGGCGCTAAATCCTGAAAGCTGAAACACATTGTGTGATTTTGGTTGCTGCCGTGCAGTTTAAAAGTGTAGAGTGATAAAGTACCAACTGCAGCTGCCTTTATTATTTCTTATACATTTACTCACTTTCTGGGTGTTTAGAGAGAACGTCCTTGAGGTTCTTTATTGAGTCCACAATGAGCTCTCAGAGAAATGTCTCTTCCTTGTGTGATATAAATAGGGCACTGGCTTGCTCCACCTTTCCACAGCTTTGTGAATACAAACCTTTGAATTGATTTATATGAGCCATGCATGAGTCCCAAGATCACAAGGGGTGATGGTGATGGAGGGTTAGCATCCTGGTTCTGATTGCTTGGTAACAATATAAGATGAGATGTCTGTGCATGCAGATAGAGATCAGCTCTCTGATTCCTGTCATACAACCAGGATGGGGTCTTTTCTGCTTCTTAATTCTATCCATCCAAACCAAACAGTCACTGCTGACATTTACTTTATTCTTCAGAGGCGAGGTGAATCTTGTGGGCATGAAAACATTTTAAACGGAGGTTGCCGGTGTTAAAGTGTCTTTGTTGCTCTTAATCCAGGTGTGACTAAATACATTTTGCATGGTAAATCCAGAGCAACCGAGTGCATGCCTCCGTTGCTCTCTCTAAGCCCCTTGCTCACATTGAGCGAGAATGGTAGACTTTACCAAGTTCATTTAGAGTTTTTGCATCTCTGCTCTCATTATCCATGCTGTTTCAGGAAAAGCAACAGCTGGGGAAAAAACAAACAAACCTGTCCTCCAAATTATTCACAGAGGGAAGAATAGGCCGGAGTCTAATTTGTTTTCACCTCACACAACTCTCTACTTTGGCTTTTACTTCTGACTCCAAATCACAGTCGCCCCATTGTTTTCCAATCTCTTTCCTCATATTCTGTTCTTTCTCTGTTGTTGAAAGCAAACAGACAGCAAAACTATTGCCATAGGCTACAAAAACGCACAAGGTGGATAAGTGGCTGTAGACGAGACAAATGCGATCATCTCATTCACAAGAAAATGGATGGATGAATGAGATACCGTAGCTGGATTGGGTTAGGAATGACAATGATGCTTTGACCTTTCATACTCAGACTTAGTACTAGGTTGGTAATTTGAAGATCAAACTGGCCTAAAGATTGAACGTTGCTGCCGCAGCGACAGCTGACTTCTTTTATACTCGTGGAATTCAGCATTTACCCCCCCCCCCAGTACTGAGCATTGTTGTTGAGAGGCCAACCCAGTGGGCACAGATCTACTGCAGTTCAACAGTAACTGAAGGGCCTTTTTGTATGTGAATGCGAACTGGATCTATGAAGCAGTCAGTGCGGACAGGCAGTTCACGTTGACCATTGACACGCTCTGGAAGCTTTGGAGAGAGTGGATATGATTTTTGTTTTCTGTTTTTCAATTCAACACTTTCTTTTTTGACTTTACAACCTTGGCCAGCCGCAGCATCCGCATCCTGTTGTTCACATGTTTGTTTTGTGAAGCGAAGCATCGATGTGCTTAAAAGTTTAATGGATGCTGAAGATGTTATTTTTGCAGGTTCTTACAGTTGAATGTAGTCGGACAGACAGAAATAATGTGTTCCACATTACAACCAGATAAATGTCATACACCCATGCTCTCTGCCCACACACACACACACACACACACACACATTGTCTGATACACTATTAATGACCTCATCTCCTCTAATTACCTTCTCCATCAGAGCTTCAGCTCAGCAATCGGCCAAGGGGACCATGTGCCTCTGGGATCACAGGCCTGGCTTCCTGCTGGCTGGCTGCATCTACATTCATGCCTGTCAAGCTGTGCACAGATTCATACTGTGGTGATAATGACAGCATTGCTATTGACCGATGGATGTGCTGCCTGTTGAGGTGTAAAGGGCAATCGCTGGTTTGGATTGTAAATATGGAAGTCCGATCAGGGAAAGAGGAAGTAATCGATTTATGAGATTTTCTCTAAGAGAAATGGCAAGCAAAGAATGAAATGACATTCCTGAACAAACCGCTAATTATTGTCATCCCTGTTAATTAAAGGAATGTCAGGTTAACTCTACCCCAGTCTGCCACTGATGGGCTGATGTGAAATGATGGGCTGATGGGAAATGTTGCAAATCATTTCAAGGTGTTCAAGACACAAAATTCGTGCAATGCAGAAGCCAGCCTTAATCAAAAGACCTGCATGCATTCTTAATGGGAGAGAGTGCATAAACATCTCCTCTGAAAAACGTGTTTCTCTCTAAAACTGTTACACCGGGTGTGATGCTGAAATGCCTTAAAGGCACAATAACACAAATTAGAGACAGAACCTTTGCCAATACGTTATTTAAAGCTATTGACCTGACTTATTTAATAATACCTGGGGTAATAACAGAAGCATTGATCCGGCAGCAAAACTGGCAGTAAAAGCAGCCTGAAATTTACTGTTAAGTAGCCCAAATAAAATAAAAATAAATAAAATGAAATTGAGTTGGTGTCTTTCCATATCGACTTTGCATCTGAGTGCTGTTTTTCGTTCTTTCATGAGAGTGTTTGAATGACAATAAACATTTCTTAATTCTTGATTCTTGATTCTTTATCTTCTTCCCATGTGTTGGTTCCCTCCAGTTGCTGTAGCTCAATCCTGCTGGTAAGTAGTGGTGTGATAAACTGGAGACCTGTCCAGGGTGGACCTTTCAGCCTGCCTGGGATAACATGCAATGTGAGTCCAACACTGAAAAACCCAAGGCTAAGATTTTTTTTTCCAAAAGTTAGTCGATGTTGCCAGTTTAGGCCTTGCAAGGTTTATTCTCCCTGCTCCTCTGGGATGTTTCTACATCTTTGTCACCCTCATTATCATCCCTTGTGAACTGTCTGAATAAAGCAGCTATCTATCAAAAACTATTTCTGAGGTTGCAGCATTTCTCTTTCTGTCCATGTTTCAGCAGCAAATGCGAGATCATTTCAGTTGTGAATGCAGCCAATCTGCTATTATGGGCCTCTCAAATCATGCAATCACAGCAAATATTGATCTCTAGTTATAAAACTCACCAGATCTAAATCTCAAATATTTACATTTTTGTTAATTTTGCTTGAATTGGGGAAAACAATTTCTGAAATCAAACTTGTGTTCTGAAAGTTGAAACCTACTGAGAACAATTAATGGATGGATAAATGGAAGGAGAGATATAACCATGATAATAGTTCAATAATAGCTTTTTCTTAGTTTAACTCAATGTTGTAGATGACATAATGCAACAATCATTAATATAGAGAAACTTAAGATACTTGATAGATGACATAAGATAATGTGTAAATTAAGTAATTTATAATTACTTAATCCTCTGACCCATTCAGTAATTAGCCTGCCCTCTCAATCAAAACTGATAGCAATCAATCATGACTTCCTTCTTATGCAAATGTTTCTGATTTTCATGGCTTCAAAAATATAATAATCCATCATGCAGCATTGTTAATAAGGTATGCATCATAACTTCACGGTTAGCTATATTTACCCCCGTTAATGCATCATCATACAAAAATCAACTCATTACTTACTCATTTGTTTTCCTTCCTCTTATTACTCACAATTGTATTTGCTTTATTCTTATAGCTTAATTCTTGTAAACCTCTCCCATGGACTTCGGTACAGGCTCACTATGAAGACTGATTGCTGGATTTGTCTGTGGGGGTTATTTTTGGCTGCATGCCTTTACTTCTGCCGTGTTTATAATTTCATTTTAAGTTGCTCATTAATTTCATTTTGATCCTGCTTCCTCTGTCCCTGTCGGTCTGCTCCTGGTTTATTAGAGGGCTGTCACTCAGCAAGCCGCTCACATAAACACGGTTGAAACCATCTTGCACTGCGATCAAAGTAGCATTCAACCTCAAGGATTTTTCAACTTATATGTGTGCTCACAGGAGAGAAAAAAAAGAAAAAGGATGCCCACACCCCCAAATAAAATCTGCTTTTATGATTAACCCTTTAGAAATAGTTTTGATAATTCCCACCCTGCAGTGAAATGAACTGTGAATGAAGAAAGAGGGAAAGATGTTAGAGCAGTAGTGAACCTCTTACAGGGATTTATATAATGATCAAGAATCTTTAAGATGATCACTCTAACAGAGACTCGACTTCTATTCTATTCTATTATATTCTATTCTATTCTATTCTATTCTATCATGAGATTTGCTGATATTTGAGTGAAAGAGAAACAATCCCCTGCCTCACTTGTTTTTCCTTCTGCTTTTAAATCAGGTTCACTTGTTGCTTGACTCTTGGATTGAAAGCAATAATAATTCCCACAATGCATTGTCTGCCCACCTGTGTTCTCATTTAAAGTTAGTTACATTTTCAGTTTTCCATCATCTATCTTTGGTATGATTCTGCTCAATGCTGATTCGTCAGATCTGAAGATAAAAACTGATCAAGAATTCAAGCTCCCTTGAATCTCTGAGAGCCATTCATTTCATACGATGCTGCTGCTGTGTCTGGGAACTGCGATACCTTGTGGAAAAAGAGTATAATATGTGATCTTTAAGAGAGCAACGGATTTCAGGTTGTTTGTGCATCACTGACTTACGCAGGTACTCTACGCCTCTGAACGGAGATTTATGCTGCCAAAATGTTTTCCACAACTGAAGTGCACTGCCTTTAAAATGGCCAAGTTCAAGGGAATGTCTTGACTAAACTTTTCTCTCAAAGCCTTTTTGAAATATGTTTATTTTTCTTAGCTTGGTGGTTTCTAACTTGCCTTGCCTCCCTACATCACTGTGAACCCACTCCCATGCATCATTTGCAAGTATGATTTGGAGCACGCCTGCACTGCCGGTGTGAATTGCAAATAAATACAAAACAAAGAGAACCACTTGAACCACCCCAATTTCAACTTTCACAAATACATTTCCATCCACTGATGACAGAAAAGAGATGCTGGAGCAGTCATCAAATCCTCGGCTTTGTTGTTCTTGTCGTATTGTATCAAGGTGCCATGGCATCCCTCCACCACGCTGTCTTTCAAATCCCGAGCCTCCCAAAGTGAAAGTGGCACAGCAATCGACTGACGGAGCTGAGGGGCTTGTGGTGAAAGTCTGGGCACGTATGAGGTCAGCACTGCTGGCTGAACCCAGTCCCTGACCACATCACCATTGTCTCATACCTGCTCAAAGGACCTCTGTGTTAGAAAGGGCTGACACACAAACCCGTCCGCTCTGGACTATCATCCGTTGCATATGCAGAGCTGGCGGGCTAGTCGTGCCATGAGGTGGCAAGAAGCGTCGCGCTGCCTGCTCAGATCAGGCTAACAGCCATTAATGAGGGCTTTTATCTCCCCGTCATTCCTTAATTCCAGCTTCAGTTACCTGAAGTCTCCCCTCAATCTGTTCTGTCACAGTATATGTTTTCATCTCTCCAACTTGTAATATCTCAAACTGTGAGTCCCCTTCTCTACATGCTATTCTTATGACCGTCTCTAGTTGCTGTCACTATTATTAATTCCCAGTCTCATTAAAGTGCCCAGTCTTCCTGTCATCTTCCGCTGTTTCCCTCTTCCCTCCTCTCTCCTCTTATTTGCTTCCCGTTTCTTCATTCCCAAATCAGCCTCTCCTCCACACTCTCAACACTATGCTCATTCCCAACCCATCTTCAGTGCTGTTTCCTTACCTAATTAGAAATCCCCTTTAGGCTTTGATTACATAGCAGAATATTTACAACGAACGGTTCAGCCGTGGGTTTCTGGGCCAACCAAGGGGGAAGGGAGAGCGAGCGATGAGCCTGAAGTTTGCAGCTAAATGTAACTAATTGCAACTAAACAACACATTAGTGCAATTATATTACTCTCCTTGGTGTAATAGTGCGAGGCATTATAGCTGGATATTTGGTAATCATATTTAGGTACTGAAACTGGTAAAACCAACTCGATCTACATGCAGGTTCAGCAGAACGCTTGTATAACTACTACTAATACTGTGTTTGCGGCTTGTCCCGTGAGGGCTCGCCACAGCAAGTAAGGTTCTCCACTTCACCCTGTCCTTTGTATTGTCTTCCCCAACACAGCTATTCTGATGTCCTCCCTCACTACGTCCATGAATCTTCTCCTAGGATCTCTGTCTCTCTGTCTGGCCAGTCCCTACTGATCCTTCTCTCAGTCTTTACTATCTAAGATGGCATACCGGTCATCACACGCCCGCTGTTTGGCCTTTGCCACCTCTACTTTTGCCGTGCGTCTCATCTCCCTGTACTCTTCTTCTTGTTTACGCTCTTCTGTCCTCTCGATGTCCCACTTCTTCTTAGCTGACCTCTTTTCCTGTATACACTTTTGCACTTCCTTGTTCCACCACCAGGTCTCCTTTTCTCCTGTCCTTCCAGAAGACACATCCAGTACTCTCCTACCCGTCTCCCTGATCACCTTAGCTGTGCATTCCAGTCTTCTGGAAGCCTCTCTTGCCTGTCACACAACACTCTTCGTTCTTTAGCCTCCACCACTTTGTCCTCTTTCACTTCTTCACCACTACATCATTTTACACCCCACCAGCTTGTGCTGGCTGGCAACACTCTCTCCTACCACGACCTTACAGTCACCAACCTCCTTTCAACTACTCTGTCTACACATAGCTCTTAATTTATTCCTTTTTATTGCACACTTAATATTGTTTTGATACAAAACTCCAATATACACATGGTGGCATGAACTGTTACCTAGCAACTGTTGCTCTAAGTGGGTGTAGACAGATGAGTGTATGTGAGGACAGATGCTGGAGATACCAAATATAAGAAATTGGAAGGGGAATTGATGTGCTTTTAAAAATTTAGTCATTCTTTATTCGGATGTAGATTCCTAGGAAGTAAATGATTTCAATTTCAAGTTGTAAAATGTCAGAATTACAACTTAATGTGTTGTCGAGGTTCTTAGCTATGAACTCTACTATAATGTAGAACTGACTGAAATATTCTTGCAGCATATGGAACAGTATTTATTTCTGACTTTGCAATAGTTTGCTTTTCAATAAGCAAACAAGTAAACAACAACAATGTGTTTTTAAACCTCTAGTTAATCAGCTGCATGTTCTCTGACTAATGCAAATCATGACCATGTATAACTGTCCATATATTGGTAAAAGTCAAACTGAAAATCTTTATTGAAAATGGGCCTGTTCCACAATCTAGATTCTGCATGGATTCCAGTATTTAATCACATGAGTGACAGGTTACAGAGGTTAAGCACATCAAATTTGATTGACACAAATGGAAAGAAACACATCTTCCTTAGGGGATCATAGTGTGGGATGATTGCCAATTAATGCAATTAAAGAATTCCCAGGCTCAGCATTAACCGCTGTGCTGGAAGCACTTCACAGGAGCTGCCTAAGGAGCAACACCTTGAAGGGAGTGTTTTATTAAAATCAGCTTATATATATGTCTTGGGTGTCTGGCAGCATGCTTGTCATGATTGTAAACGCGACCTGGGGTTGTTAGAGGCATACAGTGGTTGTATTTATGCAGCGGCGGCATGAAGGACACATTCAGTGCATTAAATGAATCAGATGCCAGATACTTACGCCATGACTTGATGACTTGTTTGCTTTGAATTGGATAAGCGCTTGCATTTTTTTTTTTAGTATTTACAAGCCTGCTGAGCTATCAAATATTCAATCAGTCTCAGCTCAGAGATCAATTACAGTGTGAGGTCAAACAAAGTAAATACTAAATTCAGGGGTTTATTAATCTACAGTATGTACAATGCTTTTGGTATCTGCTGTCCCCGCCGCACCAATTGTGCTCCATCAAGTTTTTATTTATATTTTTCATTATGCATTTATTTATATTGATTGCAATAATTTACCATCATTTATATTTCATCTTGAAAGCCAGTGCATCCCAAATAGAAGCAATTTGAGCAGAATTATTACACTGACCCTTTTTTCAAATCTTTACCCAGAGCATGGCTTCAATTTTGGCTCACAAAAGTATAGTTCAATATTTTTTTTAACCCTGTGTATGAATAAAACAATGCCTTTCTTTTGAAAACCAATTGCTTGGATGGCCAGTTTATATTAATATAAATACTGTTATGCTAACAAAAAGAAATGAGAGACCCCATTGGCTCCTTTCAGTTTGCCATTCACTGTGTTCTTATTAAATATAACATTTACATTTCACATGGGGGGTAAGTTCAAGTTCTCCACACACAGTCTGCTGTTTTATTAACTGAAGAACTACTTTTGATTTCAATATCTGCTTGTTAACGCCGTGAACTATTCCTTTCACACACAAATATCGACCTATAAGAAAGCAGAGCATGCTTTCTTTAAGGAGACGGCAGTCGGCGCTGAGGGATGAGTGTAAGCGCATCATGTCATATTTATACATTGTCTGTCAGCGATGGGAGGTGTGTTTTCATGTTGTTCACCAAAACCCACTGCAGACTCTCGTAAATAATGCAGCACCTGAGGTTGAAATACAGCCTTGGGCATTTTTCTCCTTGCAGTATATCTGGAAGGAATTAGCATTTCAGCCAGTTTTCATGTGGACTGCGAGCAACACAACAAATAGGAGTATTCAACTGAACCAGGTTAGCTGTTTTTAATGCGATTCATAGATTAGATTATTAGATTATGCATTAAATTAGATTCGATTAGACATTTTTTGACATGCAGAATGGAAGAATGATGCTGATGTGAGACACACAAGGTGCTGAATAAAAGTTCAAAACTCTTCTGGTCTGCCTAAAAAAGCTGTATCAAGTGAGAAACTGGATTGAAATCAAAGGACCTTGAAATCATCTTTTGTGTACTGCCAGTTGTATCTAAGCCTGCACCTAAAAAAATAAAAATAAAGTTCCTCCTCTTATGATGCAGGGAAAGAACATGCCTTCAGCGCTTCCTCAGAATTCAGAGGAGATTTCCGCCGAGTGGCTCGACCTCACAGCCTAATCACCAGATCGAGATCTCCCAGCTGCACTGAGAGGAATAAACCCCCCTCTCCCGCTCTTTCCTTCTCCGGCCTCTCATGCCAGGACACAATTAATTTGTGCTGCTGGCAGCCTTGACGGTCCCAATAGTTCAGCAACCGTCCCTCGTCGCTCATTTTCTGTCCATATTTGCATAATATCACTTTGGTTTATAATGCTCTATTGGGAAACACACAACACAGGTTTGCACAAACAACGCAAAAGAAATGCACATACCTCAGGTGATGTATGGTCAAAGCAGGGTACAACATCTGCTCCTGCAGTGGAAGTCGTGAGTGAATATATGCGACATGGGCAACATTGAAACTTTCCGTTATTTCGGTGTAAAGGTAGTTCCTGTGTATGAACCTTTTCCTGAGTTTCCTTTCGAGATAGCTCTATCTCAAAGGACATGTGTGTGTGTGTGTGTGTTTGTGTTTGTGTGGAGGTAAGTGTGCTGATGAATCCAGTAATCACAGCGAGGCAAACTGGCCGTGGGTTAAGTATGTGAGTAAGTGTGCCACACTCCTCCTCCTCCTCCTACACCGACTGCTTCAGAGGAATGCACACACAAAAACAGAGCGCGTCACAGTCAGGGAAACAGACAGGATAAGAGAGAGAGATGAAGAGAAATGGAGCGAGAATGAAGAAATTGGAAGAAACAGTGCAACAGCGCGGAGGAGAAGATTAGGTGAGGGCCAAACTAAATCTAGAAAGCAATCCCCAGGCAGGCTCCTACAGTGGAGCCAGAATCTGTATTAACAAAGCTCATAGGGATGAGTGCTGATAGGATCATAGAACATCGTACGACTAAATATAGCTTGGCAGCGTGGTTGGAGCGCCTTTTCACCAATAGGAGACAAAAAGAAGAAGTGGGACAGGAGACAGGTTTGATTTTTCTATGCTGGCTCCAATGTTGGGATCATTTATGAACATCATAAGCTGCGTTCCTGCCATTGTGTTGACACCCAAATGCATGAGGAGCCATACAAGGCGCATCCTCCTTTCATGCATACATTCTGCTTCTCCGATGATCATTTCTTTCCTAGCAGGCTTTCTTGCACATTCAGGGCAGGCAATGTATATACTGTGCATAAGAATATCATGTTAGTAATATAAATATTTATGTAAGCGCATGCTTTTCTGAAATGTAACCTATATAAGAGGAGAATGGATGCCTGTGTGAGAGTGTTTCATCAAACTGGTCATACTGGGAGAAGTTAGGCTTCAGGGCTTTCTGCCAGGGCCAACCAATGAAAAGGTGATTACAGTTTGAAGCGCACATGGACATGGATCCAAATCCAGGACCACTCTTCCTCCTGGAATTCTTCAATATTTTGCCAATATTATGAAAATTAATTATAGGCCAATTGAAATAAAAAATTACCCAAGGCGTGGAAAAGGTAAATTTTCCATCAGTATGCACAATTGGATTATGATCTCCATCATAATCTGGAACTAAAATATTAAAATACGCATCCGGATGAGGGTGAGACATTTCTCTTGTGGAAGAACACCAGATACTGAATTAATATTCCTCTGCGTTAATGACTTCCATTAGGGACCGCGCTTTGTCCATGAGGAGGGTATCCTGTCTTTAACAATTATCAAACATCTGGAAGACAGGATGGTTGCAGAAGATGGAATCAATTCATGGGAATCGATATTATATATAAAGTTTTGAAGTAATTTTCCCAGTAACCTCATTTAACCAGATCACTTATTTAATTTGCTGTAATTCCAGTTACCGTAAGTGGATTGTGGCAGGCGGCAATAAACGCAGTTTACTGAGTCATCCTATCCTCATGATCAATTTGTTTAATTGTTTTATGTGGAAATAAATCAAATTTATGGCGCTCGCTCATAGACTCTTTCACCTTTGGACACCAGGATAAAAGATATCTAAAGGAAACGCTGATTTATTGTTCTACTACTTACATGTGGCGCTTTATCTAATGCGAGCTGCTAATCATCAGCACTGTCACAACGAACATAAGCATGCAACTTCCAGGATTTAAATCGATGCACCCGTGTAGCCCAGCGCCACTGTTAGCATTTCAGCAGAATACGACTTCACCAGGATGAAGAGCACCTCTAAAACCTTTCCAAGCATTCAGGAGGGGTTATATTTCAATCCAGGGGTCATGTTTAAGCATAACACTGCCCACACTTTTACACTGTGGCCTCCCACATTATCCTACACCTGCATCTCACTTGAGTGACTACACAACCTGACATCATCCATGAATCATGATACCACCATTCAAACAGAAGTACAAAACACACTTTTGAGTCACCTCCAGATTTGCCATATTGCACCCTGCTGAGCATCTGAAGTAATGCACACTTTCTGATATAAGCCCCCCCCACACACACACACATTGCATTGCTTCAACATTTTATTTGTTCAGTTATTTGTCCCCTGGCAACTCTTTTGTCACGTACTCTTGTTGAATTCCTGCTTTTGAAGATACAATTTCCGACCAGGAGTGATGATGATCTAAATAATGACCCAGCATCGTGTTATCAAAACCCAGAATATAACACTTCAGGCCAACAAATTTGCTATTGTCCTAGATCTCTGGTATTTTTTTTTCCCAACAATTTTCCACCGGGACTGTGTGAGGCAGCACAGGAGTGAAGACAAGCGACAAAATGGGCATAATGACTGACCGTAGGGGGGTAGATGGAGGCAGAGCGTCGCACGAATGTCACACTCTTAACCTCATCAACAGTTAAACCTGCAGACTGATTTAAAAGGTAAATGTCAATAAACAACTTAAGTCCCAAGTGACAATGATATTTTGCCACAACAGGAGAGGAAATATGTCTTGATGGATATAACGGGAACATCTGGATGCAGATGGTGGGAGGTAAAAGATTGCCATTAACCTCCTCCCTAATTCAATTATAGACTGAAATATGGCAACCATCAAAAAACCCACCCATAATCCCTGGTGAATTGCTCAGTGCCATTATGGGCTTTTTGATAAACGACCAATTGTGCTTTATCCCTCTAAAACGTCGAAGTGCTTCATATGAAATATTCTATATAAATACCTACGCTCAATACTGCATTATGCGGCAACTCATAAACAAAAATGCCCTGAGGCTGTCAAATATATCAGAACATATGGACTGAAGATGTCCCCCCCCCCCCCCCAGATGTGGTTTTATATTGTGATTTACACAAAGAAGTAATGACCCTGCAATTATTTTATCTATATTTTTAGATTCCTTAGCCAAACACGCTTTCAGTAATGCCGGTTTCTTCGGATCTATAGACCAGAAGCTTTTATAGATACCGGTACAACAAATCTGGGTGCCCACTACTAATTACACAGTGTCTTTGTAAAGGCCAGCAAAAACAGAACCTCCTTTGTGGAAGTAAGATACACGAGATACATAGGAACAGGAGAGGCTGGAAATAATGATGAAACAGAGAGGATGTTCTGGCAGAGAACTGTCCAGAGAGGCAGGAGCTGATTCGGTGAGATGTGTAACAGGTGCGTCTCGTTCAGTTTAACGATGCCTCCACAGCTGAAATCAACCTGCAGCAGACATTACCGTAGCGACCCTCACAGATGGGGTTTCAATGGCAAAAGTAAAAATATTTCCTGACTTCATTCTACATCAGATCCGGAAGACATTGTGCATGATAATGCATATCGGACCCTTTATCACTGTGATTTTTGGTGAGTGTATTTAATGCTTATTTTAGATAAAGTTCCCCACCCCAAGGAGACACTTCCACATGACATTTTTATGGATTTATTTATTTTACTGAGCTATCGTTGTAGCAAGTCTGAAACAGTATTTCACAAATAAGTCTTTAAAATGGGATCTGGAGTGTGAAGGCTTTCAGACGGAGAACCTTTGACTGACATGAACTGGTGTTAGCTAACTACCTAAACAGGTTGACAGCAGCGTATAAATGCTCTTTCACTTTTGTGTTGATGCAAACTCATGCAGAGGATTTCAATTCACTATGAAGCACCTGTGGGGATGAAAACAGAGCCTGCCTTTGCACCAGGTTCATTCTTCTCATGCTGCATTCAAGTCACCGGTTTCCTACCTCTGCTGTCTTCATGCTAGATCAGGATAACCAATTATCAGTCATAAATACGATCCTCATATATGTCTCAGTTGTGTAATTGCCTCTTAAATGAACGCAGCCACATACACATGCTTTCAAATATAACGTTGCTGCCATGTCGGGAGATGACTTCTTGGAACCATTTGATAATCCATGAATCATGACGTGTCTTAATCAGACAAGCCATTTGTTCATTTTTTCCTTTTGAATCACTCAGTCGAGTGCAATGAAAACAGTCCATATACACTACAGTAACACACCGGGCATCCTGTTCTCTGCATCAGCTGCCACTAGAGGAAGCAACCTCCAGGCAAACATGCATTGCACCATCAAGTTCTTTTCAGTATTGCTTTCTGTCAATAGTCCTGCTAGTGCAATTACCACTGCAATCCATTTCAATAATTCACTCAACAGTGATCTGGAAAAACAACCTTTGAATTTGGTCACATTAAAGGATCCTCACGGCTCACACAAACATCTGCTGCCTGTAGGATTCTGCAGCTTCACAATCAAAATAACACATGGGGTACTTTGCTCTTATAAATTAGAACCCCATTAAATAGAATGAATAGCTCACACAGGCTTAAATCCATACAATGCTGCTGGATTTAATCCTCTGTTTTATAGGGGAGGCATTGTCATGCTTGAAACAATGTAATTTCATTAAATATCACTGAAGGAGCAAAAGGACAATTAAAAACAAAATTTGACACGATGGGCAACTACTTTTTATATATCTATCCTTCAAGCTCAGCTTCTTGTCCCACAGCACTGAAGCTGGCTGGAAGGAGGTCACATGTCCAAGGACCAGCAAATCTTAGAATGCATCTGGATGAAAAGGTGGCTCCATTTTTTTCTTTCATTTTCTGCTGCATTGTGAAAAACCTGAAGGCAGCTGTATTTTGATGGAAGTCATGTTTGGTGACTGCTTGACCTTGGAAAGGTTATGCACTCGGTCTGGCCTTCTAGTGTTTTGTATGTAACTTTAGGAGAACTGAATTCAAAAATGTGACTTATAAATTGAATGACTGGCCTGTATCAAGACTGGGTGCAATTTTAATGGCCTTCCAGTTGTGGTGTTGGTGTATGTTGACTTAATAAAGACACAACACCAGTCATATCACTGCAGGATCTTGTGGTTGTCTTGTTTTAATCCTGGTTGTGTAAGAAGAGGGGAATATAAACGTGCGTACAGAAACATATTCTATATTGCCTCTAGATTTACTTGCGTTGTCTTTTTTGGGGATGAAGTTTTTTTTTAATGATTTTTGTTAGTAGCATGGTAAACGGTGGACATGGGTCAAGGAAGTACTCATTAAATTATGGACAATATCAAATTGACAAATTAATTTAGAATACTTGCTGTTCACAGTAATGTGACCAAATGCGCTAACGGGCATCTGAACTATGTGCTGTTAGCTGTTAGCTTGCTCACAGAGAAGGGAATCGCTAATGAGCCTACTCTGTTGGACAGAGGGGGGACATAAAGCTTATTGGTTTTGGCTCCTTACTTTAATTATAGTACTAATAAATATCACCTAAGAAGAAACACTACATTGGGAAGAGTAGCTCAATGTGGCTGGCCTTTGGGGAGTAGGGGGCTCACGGGGTCTTTATTACACTCTGCGCTTTCTTTCGGCTTTAAATCTTAAAGTAGAAGAACGGAATCACGCACAGTCACATTACTAAAGTGAGTACATCTGTCTTTTATGGACTGTAGTTTCTGGAATATGAATAAATAATAAATTCTTGTCAAAACATTTAGAATGTTGCACTTTTGCAAATTACTTAGAAATTGTTTTTTTTTTTTTTTAAAAGCATCTTAGATTTTAACTTGTGATTCAGTGGATGCTAAATCTATTCTGTCTCTTGAGGTAAATGTAATACACACATTCTGATTTTCTTACACTTCAGAGAATGTAACTGTACTTCTACTTGAGTGAAGAGTAAGTACTTATACCACCTCTGCTGGTGTCAAAGTTCTGCACTTGACCTTTGGAACACAACACGTATAAGAATATGAATTTCCTTCAGTGTTTAACTGGCAATAAACCAGCAACATTACACACGTTATGTTAAGGTGTGTTAATTCTGGTATACTTCTGTGCCATTTTAATTCCAATGCTCCGCTTCATCCGTCCGTAATGTTGTGGTAACAAGGGTTACAATCCATCTAATAGTGGGATTGTTATAAAGGGACACTTTAATAATCATGCTCTGTTTCTTTACTCGTACTCCAAGAGAGATTTGATCCTTTTTAACAAGTGTTAAGGAATCATAGGATCATAAAACATGCATCTTCTCATAAAAGTGCAAATGATAATATAATATAATCAATGATTTTCAATTATCTTCATCTTAAGTGTTTATTGCATGTGAAAATATTGTATGCAGAAGCAGCAATGACTGAAATGCTGACGATGTCTGTACAAATATAGCTTAGTTTCTCCCGTGGGTGTGTGCGAGATTTATCCAACTGATGAAGACCTAACCCATCGTATTTGATCTGTGGATAGACTTTGTAGCATGAAAAGCCCCGGGCTAGACTTTTAAGAGGAATGGTTCCCTTGCTCTCCTTCTTGACATATCTGCATGTCTTTCTCTTTCTCTTCAAGAGGCAGGAATGCACACATACACACACAGGTATTCTTTTCTTCAAAGGTTCAAAGTTTATTGTAGACAGTATTTGATCATATTTTGATCAGCCTCATGAAAATGAGATGAAGGCACACACCCTTTTCATATTTACTTTCGAAAGCACATTTTGAAACATAATTTAGTGTGTGATTGTTTTTAATTATTATACTGGTATTTATGATACTATTGATTGAACTATTCACTTCTCAGGTCGAGACACTGTTTGATTTTCTAATCTGGAATCAATACTTCGGAACCGACTGTGCTGAAAACTTTAATTTGGTCATTTGTTACCTCAGCAGGAATGACATTTTTGTCAATAAAATTTTTATCAATCAAGCTTCAGATGGTGGAGAACAGGAAATTAATGAATGTCATCCAGTGGCAGCTTTGCATACTGTTATGAACCGGGCACTCGAGCAGTATAGATGCTTGCCATGAAATGCACAGGATTGCTTGAATCCCGATGCAAAAGACAGCGACACTCTGAAGGCACTTGTCAACCTGCGTAACCTCTCCTGCTGCTGCTTTCCTGGTGTGAAGCTTTGTTGCACTGTATTTCAAGCAGGTGTTTTTTCACAATTCAGAGCATATCAGTTTCTAAGATGTTTTCCTCTCAACCTATCACCACAAATGACTCATGTCATCTTCAGTCTGGCATCAACTCTATTTTTTGCCTTCTGTGTAGCACCTACTGATGTCATGTTTCGCCTTGCTGCTTTTGATATTGGTGCCACTGGAAAAGCTTTTGTGCTTTTGTCCCCTTAAAATTGTATTTTTTGGAATATCCAGAAACAAATGTCGTTTCAGTAAAGATATGTCTCCAGTATTATAGTCTTGACTGAATTGCAGGTTAGTTATAGATTAAAGGAGAACATTTCATTTAATGGTCAGATAATCAAAGAGCACATACCTTTGGCAAAGCTACAAAAATAAATTTGTGGAATCTACACAGTGATCACCTTGATCTCTTAATGCCTGAATCACAATGTTAACATAGAAAATTAAAAAGCTTTTTTTTTTGGGCACCTCATTTAACAGCTGCTTTAAAATCCAATAACCTCTTCTCCTTTCCAATGGCAGTTTCTCTACAATATACCATTTCAAATTTGCAAGGAATAAATAAACGGGCCCACAGACAAACAGCATCCTTGAATATTTTCATTTATTTATTTGTAAATTAATTTGACAAGTTTGCTCCAAAACAACATTTTACAGGTTACAATAAAATGATAAAGATTCATTGCATTGCATTGCAAAGCTAATTTACGTTCCCAGTCCCTGGTTACGTTACATTATTGTCTATAACACATATATGCATTTGTTTGAACTAGAATAATACTAATGAATAATTTACTGGCAATCATGATCTCTGTCAACCATGAAATATAGGCAAGAACTATCAGCTCATATCTTTCAGTTAATTGTTCCAGGCAGATACAAACTGTAATGAATGTGTACTAAACGTAAAGTGAGGATTTCTATGATGGCATCAAATATGTTTATTACAGCATACTCTGGCTGGACTGTGCAACATTTAGAGATGAACAATAATCTAAACATTTATGCGTATTGATCTCTTAGCTTCAAGTCAAACCTGCACTGCAAGAGTGCAGTGAGACAGAGAGACGTGCATCAGATAGCTTTGGCCCAGTTGGACGTTTCATGAGCAGCACTTATGGATACAGGAGCGCTTGTTTATTTAGCCATTTCTGACTCACTCAGGATAAAGTTTGATTTAGTTTGCTGCATAAATATTGTTAGCTACATAAATATTAAATTATCTGGCGAAAATCATATAAGAGCCTTTGGCAGATGGTGAAGGTTGTGTTCCTGTGTGTGGGTTTAAGTCGTGGGGTGACTGTTTGTGAAACTAGATGTATCTTTCCATTTATTTAGCAGCTCAAAACTTTGAGATAAATGCAATACGGTTGTTTTTATTATTTAATCATCATTTTGTTGATCCAGACAGAAATAGTACCAGAACTGTTTGATTATGAAATGTTTCTGCAGATGTTCATGGCTGTCAGAAGACGACCCGTTGTGATTTCCTGATGATTTCTCTTGCTATATACCAAATTTACAGAAATGAAATGTGTAAAGAACAGAATTGCTTCACTCAGTTGAACATTAGCCTCATGACATGTTGAAAGTTGGTCCAAAGGAAGGATCTGTAAGTATAATTCCAGTTGGATTCAGCGTGGGTAATGATGTGGAGGTCATATGCTCATGCACTCCTGCTTACTCATATTTCATCATTATGGCTTGTGTTTTTGTGGATGCATGTAAAGCATGATTGCAGACAGGCAAGTTAATGAGGACAGCAATTTCTATATGGTTATATGTGCATGGCATCATTCATTTGACTTGGTTGTGGACATGTGCATGATGGGTTGACACTAGCAGAGCAGTTACTATCCCGCTGTGTCGGCCCTGAAGCCATGAAATCCCATCCTTTAATCACGACATTGAAGGGACGTGGGGATTTGGCGGTGCTGTGTTGTACTCTGGGAACTGTAGCTGTCTCCTCTTCGGATGGGGACAGCAATGGATTGTGCAGAATATGCATTTGTTCTCTCATAATCTGTTCCGCCCTTTGGCAGGAAGCTGAGGTTGCTTATCTCCTCCTCGTTCCGTTGGCTTCGCACAAGATACCTGGTACGCAATTTGTTATTACCAGGATTGCCTTAACAAGGATGTTTTAGTGGATGTAACAATAATTACATGGCCTTACAGCAGCTTAAATTCATTTCTATTGGGTTGTAGTTGTTTTCTAATTAAACATCCTGAGCAAAATCTCCCTCTGGGAAATTATTAAAACATGCATTGTATCTACGAGGAAGAGATTTAGCTAAAAGTAATGCAAGTGTGATGAACGTTGACATGTGAATTTGAAAAATCTATCAAACCGAACAGAATGGTGTAATCTGCTCGGTGACTCAAGATAAAACTTCAACTTATAATAACCCTATGGTTATTATCTCAAGCGATGGAGTGACCTCCTCAGCACTGTCGTTTCTCAAGGTATGTGAAGCATGAAATACTGCATGTACTAATCTAAGTCATTAAATGCCACACTAAGCTGTAAATGGTTATTGACCAACATTGGGAATGCTGTGACGAAAGCATCTGTCTTGCACAATGTGTTACAACTAGGCAAAAGACGATAGTAATAATTGACTACATTGCTAAAAATTCTAATTCAAAGACATCTTTAAATAACCTTGATCTTTTTTCCATATGCTACAATAAATATTTTGTCCTTAATAGACTGCTAAAGTCTTGCCCTCAGCGTCTTTTCAATTGTCCCATCAAGCGCTCTGAGACCACCAACATGCTCTGCTGCACTGAATGATCTCTTCTAAAGGAAAAATCAATGCACTTTGTTTAGTTTGTCGCTTCTTCTCCCTCATCTTTGTGCTCCTCGCCGCATCTTTCTCCCACTCCCCTATTTAGTCTTTTGGGATTGATGATTTGGAAAGTATTATGAGGCTCAAAATCAGTTCAGTGAACAGAACAACACTGTGTGGCCAGCTCTTTGATGAATATCCTTGTTCTGATTGCATGAGCTCAGTGCCATATACTGTAAGGACTGTTTTAGCTCTGACCCTTCATAGCCTGAGAGACGGATACTGTGATCAGGCTATCTGGCTACTGTGGGGGATCAGCAACTGGATAATGAAACTTTCTTGTAGACGTTCATGCCCACTGGAAGGCACAGGCTGCCAGAAAGACACACACACACACACAAATGTATACAATGTTCCGTGACTGATCAGCTTTCCTTTCGCAATTGCCAGGACTGGAGGTGGCAATGGCTATGCTCTGCTGGAGGAGAGGCTGCCATAGTGAGCGAAAGTGATTTTAGTCTTGGTTGTTCGAACACCTCCACAGTCAATCTCTGCCCCTCACCAGCCTCAAAACCGCATGGAGAGGATCTGCTCCCTCTTCCTTCAGCTACTCTTTTACTACAGTAGGTGGAGCCGTGATGATGGGTCTATATTTTGCCTTAAATAATTTGAAAGTCTTTTTCAAGGAGTGTTCTGCATTCTGGCATCGTGTTCCATCCATTACATTTCTTACCGGATCTAATAAGGATCATCCTTGGTAGGACTCAACACCCACTGACAGCCTGTTTGACTTCATGCCGGGGATAAGGACAAGCCCTCACTTCACCTCTGCAATGAGCCAATGTCATGCTGTTACTCCATAACACCACACAATACCCACAAGACACTCTGAGGAAGTTCCGAAGCCATGTCCACAAAAAAAACTAAAATCAAGTGAATAAAAAAAAATGAAATAACAGCATGACTTTGATTCTACGCTTTTTCTCTGTTTTCATGGTGTGTTGCTCTAAATATCTTTGGGAACCTTGTGACAAACAACATTTCAGCTGTTGCTTGACATTCATTAGCGAGTCCATTTAATGCAATTTTGAAAGGGTGTTCTTGTTTCATTGCTTGATACTCTCTCCCTATCAAGGAGCTGGCGGTTGTCGCCTTTCAAATGCAACATGAAAGATTACTGAGATTGGAGTCAGAAGGTTTCCAAATGCAACGATAATAAGCAACTCTTCTCCGCGCTGCTGTCAGCAAAGAACCTTTATCCTTTGGTGTACCAATTTAACAGAACAAGGTGTGCAGGTCTGTACAATTAAGATTCCACCAGCGTTTCACCTGTTTGTATTATCGACCTCTGCAGACTGCCGGAGTGACTCAGTCACTGTGAAATGACCGGCCTCTGCAGAGTGTGAGCCTAAGTGCGTGTCCCCATGAAACTGCCAGGGTTCAGAATGAGGCTTCCTCACAGAGAGATCCAGACACATGCAAGCACAGAGCAAAACAAACCCAACAGACGACACCTGAGTTCCATCACTTAAGAATAAGTGTGGGGGGTATTAAAGCATGCTGGAGCCCTCGAACACACACACACACACACACACACACACACAGTCTCTCATGTGTTAGGCAAGGCTGGGTGTTTGGATTCTGACTGCCTACCGACATCTACATAGACAATTCTTCCTTTCAACAACTCAATAATGGCATTTTCTTTTAAAATGAGTTTTAAAATGTAGAATATTGAAGAGTGTCTGAGGTTCATAGATGAAAGAAGAATAAAAACATTTAATCAGTTCTCTGGCTCAGGCTAATTTAGCCCTTTTTATAACAAATTGAAAACCAATTTATTTAATTGACTGTGTGACACTATTTGGCCTGAGCTGAGAGCTTAGATCGACCCGCAATGTTTATTTACATTGTTTATCAAACAATTGACAGAGCCTTTCAATGAAACCATGCAAATTTAAAAATGCATACAAATTAAATTGAAAACACGGATGCCTTTTAGAATCGTTTTAACCTAAAGCAAGATGGTTTTTTTTTTTTTCAAACACTAACCAGGTAATAGTTTTAGATTGTAACCTCAAGTTTTGTGTTGACACATCAAACATTGCCTTTATTGGTTGAGAATTCCACCAAGATATTTAATTGTTCAGAAAAGAACAATAATGATGTCCTGCTAGTAGCACGGCTGATCGGACAACCCTTCCACATCTTGCTTTACTGCTAAGCCTCAGCATCATGTGTTTAACATGATCCTAGGCTTCCTTTGCTCCCACAATATCTTACTCCAGTAATGTTTGTGTCATTGAATGGATTATCTGGCATCTTGTCTTCAGATGCATGGACAGTTAATATGATAGGTTGGCAACACAGATTTTATAATCAAATGATTATTCTATTCGAGTCATTATAGGCCTATGGAATTCTCATTCCCACTAATCAAATTCCACCAGGATACATTGTCACTTACCCCAATTTTGAAGTATAATTAGCCACATGGAAGCCAGTCATGTAACCCCAGAGACTATTTAAATGATATCCACTTTTAAGTAAGGAAATTAGGCGTAATCCTGCATATTTTCATTGCAGAACTGACAGTTTTAATACGTCTTGGCTATGAGTGGTGAATCAGCCGCAGGGGAATATTTCAGCACAGGAACTCCCGTAACTATCAGGACAAGCCTCATAAGGTGTAGAGTTGGTAGCACATTTGGAGCCACTAAAAGGAAAACCAATTTGGTTTCACAAGTAGATTTCATCATTAGGCCCTGGGCTTCGAGGTCTCGGAAGTTAGGCTAGGGGCCAAACGAAACGGGGAAGCCCCATGGAGTTAAGAGCACAGTCTGAGCTGAATACTAAGGACTGTGTCCTAGCTACCCTTTAAAGAAAGTACGTGAGACTAAAAGAGCTCTCTCAAGTCAGTCATCTGTGAAGGTGGCAGGGTGAGAGAAAGAAAAGAAAAGAAAAGAGAGCAGAAGAGTCGCCACACAATAGTGAAAAGGGAATGACAGAGAAGCAGCTCTTTGTAAATCTACAGAGCCTAACACTGAAACTCAAACTTTTACCTGTAAATGATTTAAAAAATATGAAGGTGGGCTATAGAGAGCTGTGCTGCCGTCTACTCTGCGTGGACCTTTTATGCATGGAAATATCTTTCACATATTAGACCACATTCTGCTGCTGTAAACTGATTCCACTCACTGGAACTCTCAGACTAGAAATCTGGTGCCTGTGTTTTATCTGTAAACATAATCGAGATATATTTACCTCTTGTTTGTTTGTGTGTGATTGCAAGCAGGACAATGGAAAACATTTTCGATAAGTTGCAATAAGATTTGATGAAAGAATGTGGCCTGGGGGAGGAGAATGGGTGAATGGACTTTTGAGGCTTATCTAGAGGATGGTATAGATCTAGCATCCTACTATGGAGATGACATAATTTGCTCTACTCTGCTTGGTTTGGTAAATCAATAATGCTTCTGAGGTTCTCTCTGTGAGGAGCCATGGGAGAAATGTGATCTGAGGCAGTAAAGCGAATCATGGAGTTGCCATAATGGGTTTTCTGAATTTGCTATAGGCAGCATGTGCTTGCTGATTGCTCTCTAGTTTTGTGATCATGAGCTACAAAAAGGGAATTAGATCAAATGTTTGTAGTAGCAGATGATTAAAAAATATTTTAGAAAGCCTCCCAGTGTCTCACCACTTTATCGATTCTCTGCTTCCTTTTAGTCTGTATTTAATTAATCAAATTGACCTGATCTAACATATTCGAAAATATTTTGTTGCCTCGTTCAACTGCGTATTTCTTTGCAGGTATGTTTTTGGAATGTGTTTGAGTGGCTCCTCTCTAAACAGCCTTCCCCACTAATGACTGTCTTGCAGGCACAGCTGGAGCGAAATGTAGCGACACTGACTCTGAGTTAAAAAAAAAAAAAAAGCCAAACAAATGCCTGAACGGTTGCTATTAGGCATATAAATTGCAAACACCTCTGCCTCGCAGATTCAGGTAATACTGGATAATAACGAGGCTGCTTATGCAACCGTTATTTATTTCATTACGAACTCCTCCACGCATATTCATTGTTAATTTTATTATTTATTTAAAGAGGAAACAACTTCGATTATTCCAACTGCTGGCATTTTTGGTTTGTTAATAAGGTGAGCGATTTCTTGAGTCACTGGCAGACGGATGCATCGGTATGCTGTCCATTCACTGTGTCTGAGAGATGAGTGCAAGCAATGAATTCTGCACGGCAACAACAACAACGGGATCTTCTCCTTTATTTTTAATAGGCATAGCAATCCTTTCTCAGTCTGACACATGACGATGAGCCCATGTGGCTATGGAACAAGAAAAAACTTAAATAGTGCAGCAGTTTGGCCGTTCTTTATTTTGAATGGGCTTTTAGCAGAGCGGTGTTAACCTTTTGCATTTCTATAACCACAAGTGGTAAGGCATCTTCTGTAGGATATATAGTGTATATGCTTTCAAGTTCTGTACTCTTTTCTTACAGAGACAGAATGTTAACATTATCTATGTGGATTGGAAAGGTTTGGTTTAAAACTTGGCTTTTCATTGAATACCAAGTGATAGGAAATTGTCTAAAGCAGTTTTTACATTGTGAAGCATTTCTCATATAAATACTTCCGTGTAAATGAGATTCTTCCCGACTGTGTTCTTAGGTGTGAGTCATGAAGGCTAATGATACATTGAGGTGCACAAAGCAAGCTCTTTAAATTCCATTAGTAAATTATCTCAAATCAATTTGCATTGATAACACTGGCTATTTCCCCCAATGAAATACCAGTACAATGAAAGCTTAGAAACGAATAACCATGCACTAAAAACTAAAATATATAGATATATATTTTTTGAAAGATGTGCTTGTACTGGTTTCTCTCAGAAAGACAGACCTATGACTTATATTAAATAAAGGTCAAATGGTATTTCTTATTACTTCAGATCTTATTTTACCTGCGTCAAAAATGTAAGACTGCAAATCCGCTGATTCTCATAGAACTCTTCATAAAGTTCCAACATTCACCATCGGCTTGGCCACAAGGCGTATGTATGACAAATCCCTTTGGGCCAAGACATTAGTAAGCAAGGTCAGATAATAATTTGTACACAGTTCCTGCTTGGCTCATACTTGTATTACAAAATTGATTGTTGCTGTGGTTCCTAAATGAGGTTCCTAGTCTTTACTTCAATGGATCTATATTGCAGAAAGAGCAGCATATTCTAACAAGCCTTCCAGCCTCAGGCAACATCACTCTTCAAAGTTTCATACCTAATAACCCTGAATCTGTATTTATTTTGGAGTCTAGAAAACTCTTCTCATGCAGCTGTCGTACTTGTTTGGCTGATCAATAGTTTCTTTCCTTTCTAGAGTTCTCCTCTGGTATATATACGGTATATATATTTTATGATCATTCATAGATTTATAACCAGTCCATATTTCACTGTGGTTTTGTGGTTTACGGCTGAAATGTGCAATGATGAAGGTAGTCAACAATTCACTCATTGAAATTCAGAGTATGCAATAAAGGTTCCTTATCCACCTCTAATGCTGCAGCCCCTTATAAATATTCCATGCACATTTCTGTTTGACCTGAATGGATTTCCATCTCGTGTTCAATCTGACACACTTCCAAACTGGCGACGTGGCTTCATATCATCATAGTACCACAGTGGGATGGAGAAGACCGCCTGCTCAGAGACAGACTCTACATTTAACTCACAATCTCTTGTTGTTCTACTGTTCATGGTAGCAGACTGTCAACCTCATAACTGTGTCTACTTCATTTGTGGAACACGGGTTCTAATTTCAATGCATCCTTCACTTATGCGTACAATATGTAATTATAACGCATGTTACACAACTACTGCAGTAGCTAGGCTCTGCTGGTGTCCATTTCTTCCCACTAATGTAAGGCTACATGCTATTGAAGTCATTGAACTCTGACTTACACCACATCACAAAATCGACTAAATCATGGATACATGTTCAGTGATGATAGACTTAACAAGTAATCTGCCACAACAGTGCAAGTT
Organism: Brachionichthys hirsutus; assembly: GCF_040956055.1. Taxonomy (NCBI): domain Eukaryota; kingdom Metazoa; phylum Chordata; class Actinopteri; order Lophiiformes; family Brachionichthyidae; genus Brachionichthys; species Brachionichthys hirsutus. The sequence continues at coordinate 11,346,698 of NC_090903.1, read as the reverse complement.
GCCCCGAGTCAAACGCCTATTCTATGAACATGCAGTATTGGATATAGCCCTGCTAATCAGTGAGGACTGAGGTCAGTAACACAGGCCTGAGAGCTGCACTGTAAAAAGTCACCGCTTCACAGGAAGCACTTTTCTCAGCCCCAGGCCATGCATGAGAAATTAATTTAACATTAAACTGAAAGATGGTCTTTTTCTGAGGGAACCGAGGATCCAGAACGCAAAGATTCTATAGAAACGATTTATCACGTTGAGTCTTGTGCTGCAGGCTTTCGGTGAGAAAAGCATTTTGTTGAGGAAGAAGGCAATGTTGTTTCTCACAGAATAGTCCATTAGTAAAAGGTCACTGTGTAGCGCTGGCACTATTGATGACAAGCAGCTGCAGGGTTTTAGTGTCGCTGTCGGCTTTGATACTTCTGCATATGACAGTGTCTCTTAATCTAAATTCACTTTTTGAATTCATTCCAAAAAAGGAAGGGAAAAAGGGCTGTCTTTCCTTTTCACTCCGTCGCTCACAGGCGTAAAAATTAACGAAGCAGGCCTGTGTGACAATGAAATTCCACCTTCATCGCTGAGAATAGGCTTGACCTACTGTCTTCAGCGCAATGCAAGCCGACTTGCCATAGAGGCATGCTCCACAACTGCAACTAAAGAAAAAAAACAAACATTGACCTATTTTTAATATTCAGAAATAATTATAAAGGAGAAATCTTTGGAACAAAATCTGAGCTGGTATGAATGAAGAGGACAATAACTCTAGAAATGTGGTATTTTTTTGTATGACCTTCTTTCTGTCAAGAGCTATTCAGTCCAAATTGTTAATGTAAAATCTACTTACTAATGCATGGAACTCGCCTACTCAAGGACCCAGAAGAACGGGCAATTCCTTAAAATATCTCATTAAATCCTTTCTATATGCAGAGAGTGAGAAATTATAGGACATATTATATATTTTTTAGATGTCTGTCTGATATATGGTAATGGCTAACATAGCAAGACTTACCACTTAAGTCACTATGAGAATCTTGAGTTTGTTCCATCACCTTTTCATCAGAAACAGTCTTCACTTGATGCAATGCTTTGCCTGCTGAACCATCATTCTTGCTCTGCGTGTGCATATGTGAGGAAGATGTTTGCATATTGGATTGTAATAAACACAGGAAAACAAGACCTGTGTGAATTGACACTTTAAATGAATAAACTAGAATGTTTTTTTTTTTTTTATGAAACATATTGTTTCATAAATCCAGGAACAGTGATGCATTCCTTTATCACAATCTAGTTGACAGTGTTTTGGATGGATTACTACCATCTTAAAAACTCCAACTCTCAAGTTCAGTCTTTGTTGTTTGATCTCTGAGGAAAGGGTCTAGATTCAGCTACTCTGTTTTTAGGAACTTGAAATTGGATCAATATAAGTGACCCGCAAAACAGAAAAGTGATGGCAGGTGAGTCGATCATCTCATCTACAAGAAAATGGATGGACAGATATCTATCTTCCATTTTTATCACATCTTTTGCTCTTGATTGTAACTCATCCTATCCTTAACCCTCATGCAGATATGAATATCCCCTATGATGTGCTGCTTTTCATCTTTTAATATAATGGGAAGTATCTCAAATGCAGCTATACTTACAAATCACCTCTCTGTCACCCCGTTTATCATACATTTCTTCATATCACAGCAATTTTTCCAACCTTTGTGAAAAGATGGGAAGGTTGTGAGCCACCGTCGCTGCAATATGCACCGGTGACCAGTAGGGGTAGTGTGTGATTTTTTTACAACACCTTTGGAGCCATGGACGTTTATTTCTCTCTCCGTTGCAATAAAACATCAGATAATCGCAGCCACACAGAAAATACAAGACCTGGACATGGGGGGGGGGTTCTGATTTATAGATCTTTTGCAGCACATGGAGCTGTTTAGCAGACTGCGAGCTTCGGCCGACTCTTCTTGCTCTACAGGTGCGCTGCTGCTGTTCACTGTCGGGAGCTGTCCGCCGCTCGTGAGCTGAAAGTTTGCGTCTCTGACGGACTCAACCAAACAATTAAAAGACATTTCTCTTTTTACTGAAGTCACAAGAAATATCCTTTAATTGTAAGATTACGTCCATCTCCAACCCCCATCTGTTCCATGGATTATTCCTCCTCCTCCTCCTCCTCGCAGCTCTGCGCGCGCGCTTGGTGAAGAGAGTCGCTCGATCCATACAATCTTATTTTTTTAAAACGCGTCAAATTTAGCATGTGCAACAATTTTCCATTTGCATCCAGCATTATATACAGTAAAAATAAACCCCCATCCGTTTGGCTTAGCCACAATCTATGAAAGAAACAAAGCATGCGTCTATTCTCCTCCTTTACAAATGGCTCTATACCGGAAACCCGATCTAACCGGTCAGGCAGCGTGGTTTGGATCACGTCCCGTCCCTCACCCATCACTGTGGTGCGTGACTCCTGCGCTCCGTCACCACTAAAGTGAGCGGAAAACACACTTCTCTGCTCCCACGCGCACCAGCCACGCACACGCCAACTTTTCCCAAAGTGCACTGATCAAACCGCCGCCGACTTCTCATCTCCTGAGCCAGTCTGCAGGTTTTGCGCGCAGGAAGTCCCACAAGCTGAGCTTTCTGTTCATTCCTTGTTGTATCCTCCAATCGCGTGTTTCGATGTCGGCTCCACTCCAGTCCTCCGCCGGCTATAGTCCAAACCATGTCTACCCGGCGTGTCGGGACAGCGGGCGCGTCCTGAAGTCTCTGCAGTCACGTGATCGAGACGGGACCGAAGTGTGCGTGTGTGTGTGTGTGCGCGTGTTTCTTCTGAGTGCGTGTAGGCGAGAGTCGCTCCGCGTCTCGTTAAAGGGGTGTCCCTCCTCCGCGCTTTAGATGCCGGAGCTGGAGACGGGTGAGAGTGAGAGAGGTAACGCAACGCCGCTCTCTCTCAACGCACGACCTGTTATTTCAGTTTCACCTCGGGTCCCAGTCGATGCTTCTTGTTGAGCCCACCTTCCTGTGGCCTCTTTTGTTGCATTGGAGAGAGAGAGAGAGAGGGAGAGAGAGAGAGAGAGAGAGAGAGAGAGAGAGAGAGAGAGAGATTTCTCTCAGACGTGGGTCTGGTGGACAGGAGGGGGAGGACCTGGTGTCTGTGCTGGACTGGGGTTCTGATCATCTCTTCTTTTGTCTCTTTATTTCGCGCACTCCATTTGGACAGTGTCAGAAAGCCGGGCAGGGCTTGGATGAGCCGCGTAACTGAAATCCCGAGATGGAGTTGCTGCTGATCTGCCTTTCTCTGTGGATATTGCAGCGCAATTCGGCCAAAGCGGACTCCATCATACATATCGGTAAGCGTCCGATGAAGCGACTCGCTGCTTGGGGTCGTCCAGCTTTCAGGAGACGTGCGCGTAAAAAGCTCAGCCTTCGCGTTCTGCCTTGATCAGAGGATCTTGACGAGAGGGTGGAATGAATTGTGTATTCAGCGCGCATCCCGAGTCGGAGCAACACCGACTCTCAAGCGAGTTGAAAAGTTGACGTCGTGTGAACCGTCGTGCGTCCGACTTGCACTGACACGATTTTGTTTTACATTTTCTATCACAATTATGCTCCTGAGCCTGTTGGTGCAGACATTTCTTACACATTTCGCCTGTAGGTAACTGCGCTTTTTAGATCTAAATATGCTAATTAGGTCTCAAAATCATTTGACGCTTAAATTAAGGTTCATTAACTAAACGACTGAGGTTTTTTTTTAAAGACCAAGCTGCCTGTCTGTTCCCGACAAGCCTCAACTTTCACCAGAACGTGACTGCAATATCAAGACAGGGGGGGGGGGGCTGCCAGCGGAGTTTCGTTTTCGAGATGGAAAAACGCAGTGTCTTTGTTCTCAAACTTCAAACCACTCCTGCTTTTTTTTCTTTTTTCTTTTAGATCTTTTAACTCACGATTACTGATTCCTTCCCGATTTCCCTGAACGTCGTGTCTTATTTTAGATTCTGCGCAATCCATCGCAGACCCGTCGTCCCTCTCCGCGCAGACACAGTCAGGGAGCCGCTTTAAAACAGCTGGCGTCGTAAATTCAGATAAACATGTCAATGTCACTGTGAGCCAATTTGGTCTCGCTGCTGCTGCTGCTGTTCACTGCAACAGTCTGGCAAGCATCAGGTGCTCAGTCACTGGCTGAATACGGAGGCGGGACGCCGTCCAGATCATATTGGCTTATGCGCCGCTTTACATTTGAGTATCCAATAATACTTTCCCTGGTACCCTTTCTCCTGATATATTCCCGTCTACCACAGTGGCGGCTGCTTTGATAAACACTGATATGAAAACGGATTGGGGGGGGGGGGTCAGATCAAATTCAGAATGCCTATATATGGAAGGCCAATATTGGGAAGAGTGTTATTGATCTGATAAGAGTTATTCGTCTTTTAAGATGGGCTGCTTTGCGCATTGGGTTTGTCGCGCAGCCACGTCGCTGTCCAAGGTGCTGAAGGCGAAGCCGCGCACCGAGGGGCACATGTTGCACATGCTTCAAGGCAAAATAAAGCGCACGAGGATGAATCCAATTTCCAGAAACCACCAACAAACGGCTCATTTATGCTCTATTCTGACATGATTTTACCAGGAAAGATGAAAAGTGTGTTCACAATGGGCCTATATTGAGGGCTTTCTCCACTTGTTCTACCGCCATCTCTTCCGTGCAATCACCATTCACCTGCCTCATTACTTTCCTTCCCTCCTATAAGACTTGTGATTCATTTCATTCAACAGGTGCCATATTCGAGCAAAACGCAGTGAGAGATGATGAGATTTTCCAACTTGCCATCTCAGACCTGAGTCTCAACGATGACATTCTGCAGAGCGAGAAAATCACGCACTCCGTGAAACTCATCGAGCCAAACAACCCCTTCCAGGCTGTGCAGGAAGGTACGGCCACTTTTGTTTTATGCCATTTACTGAGGCTACATCTGCTTCGCTGTCCTGATCTCCTACACTTTTTTTGGGCAAGAAGCTGATACTGTTGATTTCACACGTGAATCAGCAGTCATTGATGAAGCGCTGTGTGTGTGTGAGTGTGTTGCCATCTGCAGAGCGCTGCGCTGTACTAAAGCGAAGCGTCTTCTCTGTGTGAAAAGCTAGGTGGAAGCATTGAGTTACAGCTTTTCAGCCAAGGATAATATATGAAACAGAAAGAAATATGGACGTGATCAAATGCAATTTCACCTCTGATACACTTCTTAAGTCACGGAAGAGGGAACTATTTCGGGCTTGTATGCTCCTTTGAAAGATGGGCACAGCATTCTCAATGTACATTTATCAATCTTTTTATTTAAGTGTTTTATCTACCCCATTTGTATCTTCCAGGAGTACCCAAAATATGCATGCTTTTTCAAAATAGACAGGGAATGAGCGGTTAAATTATTTCACTCAAGGTTATCTCTTTCATAGACTGAAAGATGGTTCCATACACTGTTGATTGCTAAAGTGATTAAAAATCCCTGTGCTAAAATGAATCATTAAGACTTTAATGGGTTCCCAGAGACCTTCAAAGGCTGTTTATGTCCACTGCACGTTGTCACCAGTCTTTACTTGTGTCCCCCCCCAGTTTCACGAAGGCCTTGAAGACTCATTGCTATTCATAGTGTCCTTGACATGTACTGAAAGAACATAATACACCCGGACTCTTCCTATAATTATCCCCCGCCATATCTGTGGTTCTTCCCAGCTTGTCAGACATCTAGGAATCTAAATAACATTACTTTGGTAAACTAAAATCCTGATGAAGCTCACATGGCTGTCATTCAGGTCCTTTCGGTGAACCTGAGCAGTGTAGACAGTTCTGAGATCTGCAGAGATGCAGATAAGAAAATGCATTATAAACATGTTTGACTTGCCTAATTTATCAGCCGTGGTTGCTTGAGATGGAAACAGACTTCAGCAAATCATTTACAGTACTCTGATTACTTCAGCAGTTTCATCAAATATGGAGTGTCGAAAAACACACACTTTAGAACATAAGTATCTATATTTGGATTTTACAACCATGTTGGCAATATTATAGTATAATTCCAAGCCTGTCAGTTGTAGATGTTGCTGCAAAAAAAAAAAGTCTGAATGCGTAACTGCAGAATTGCTTATTTCTTATTGAAAAGGATTCAGCTCTTATTTTTCCCCGCTTAAACTGTCTTTTGTTAGTCTTTATGGGCTAATTTCCCACACCTAATTACTGTTTACAGTTATGATCCTGATGATTAAATAGACACAGAAGAGTCATTAATGGCACATTATTGCTTTGGAGAGGGCTAAAGACGACACGAGTCTCAGTGAGTGGTGCCTGATTGTCCCTTGAGACAAGGAGGCGCGCTGCGTATTGAGTGACAAGCGGGATGCGCTGACCTTCAGCGTTGCTCTTTTGTTCAGTGCTATCCCACAGTGAGGACCTTGCCATGGCATGCCAAAGAAAGAAGGGTGGGCATTAACAGAAATGAGAGGAAGAGAAGGAGGGAGGGGGCAGTGAGGGCAATAAAAATGAGTCGATCGAGGTGGAGTGACCGTAGAGGAGAGGACAGGGGTGATATTAAGGGTGAGAAGAGCTTTGAGAGTAAGGATATCCATGGCAACCAGCTATGATGGGGACAGAATAACAACCAGGACCTGAATAAACATGAGTGGACAAAAGCAGCAGGAGGAGAATTAAGATAGGAGTGAGGTGATGAGGAAAATTTGCCAGTCCAGTGGAAGTAGTTGCAGAGTCATGTTCGTCCTTATCTGGCTTCCTCTGTCCTTGCACTTGTAGGAAGAGGTTGTCACACAGGAACACCGAGCTATTCAGTCGTCCCACGCTCTTGTGGTTTAAAAATGGCAGCTCAAGGCTGACTGGATATACCGCTTGATCACGACTGGCGGATGCTGTCCGATTTATAGGGTGTAGCGGGATTTCAACACCGGGAGAGAAAACAGAGCAATCATTGTCTTGTCTGCTGATTTCATCAGATTTTTAGATGCCATTAATCTGATGTACTTTGGCAAGAAAGCAATTGCATTTTAAACAGGTAAAATATATTTGTCTTGTAATTTTGTATGGTTCTCTGGGAGGGAAAGACTTTTATCGTGTAGCTTTGTAAAACTGAACTGCATAATGGCCACTTATCTGGTATCAGTCACGAGGGCCAGTTTGAGTCTCACAAGGAAGTGAGCAAAGTCAGTAATAACATTCGGACTTTGAAAATTTCACAAACTGCTTAGTAAGGCACCAGTGGCACATGTTACATCTTATTCTATTCAGACCTGAATGCTGCAGGAGTATAATATATCTGTTGAATGACTGACCTGAATCGGGCAGCAGCAACTGTTAGAATAAGAGGAATGTGTATTTAAGTGGTGTCTCACACATCCTCGGTGTTGAATACAACATTTTCTTTTCAGCTTATTTTAAAAGTAGAAGTTTGTCCTCTAAACCAGATAATAGGAAGCAAAGCTTCTGTAACCTTTTCTGTCTGGCAGTTTATTGAAAGGAGTGGCAGAAAGCGGCCAGTAAAGCCGCCACTTTGTTGGGTTATTATGTAAATCTGAACCTGTGCATATTTCATATTAACCTGTAGGGTGGATTTACTCAGGAGACATGATGAACTTCGAGAAGGTTGAACCATCAAGTGTCTCTATGACATTTGCAGTTAATCCTGCCTTTGAAGCACATTGGATATCGACAGAATTCTGCAACTATTGAAAAGAAAACGAATTTAAAGTATGGAAAGACATCAAAAAGAGAAGCACCAAGTGGAATCACCATTTCTGTATAATTTCGGTAATCTGTACAGTGGTACTTCTACTTACGAATGTCCCTACATCCGAAATTTTCAGGTTACGAAGTTTCTGAATGGGAAAATATTGCCTCTCGTTACGGAGGCGTTTCAGGCTACGAAGTCAAAAATAGCTGCTCGTAGCTGCTCTGCCATTGGCTATCGCCTAAAATCTGCCTGGCAACCCGTTGCGTATGCGTGTATCCCAGCACGCTATTCGTGTCCCCCTCGTGTCACCCGGAAAAAGTGTTGACAAGTCGGGCTATTGCTCATTATGATGACGTCTGCCTCGCACATTTCCGACGGATTGTCAAAAGCCGGCAAAAGCAGACGTCATCGGATCAGTTTTTCAAGAAACGCGAGGCAGAAAACACCGCAAAGGACCAGTAAACAAAGAGGACAAAAAGTAACAGCTAACAGGTAGATTAATATTTAAAAAAAATATCATAATGTAGCGTCCGTCGGACGCTGGAATAAGCACACGACGGGTAACTCTCTGTGTGTGTGGGTGCCGCGAGGAGGAGGAGAACGGGAGAGCTGCGGGAGCTACGCAGCTCCCCCGTTCTCCTCCTCCTCCTCGCGGCACCCCCACACACACACCGCCCCTCCTCCCTGGATGCCTTTGCGGACTCTCTGCAGCGTAGGAATAATGAACACTCCTAAAACATGAACCGTTACAATACTTTTGCGGGGCTTGGAACGGATTAGTGCATTTACATTCAAAATGCGTCTCTACTTACGAAGTTTTCACGTTACGAAGCTAGTCCCGGAACGGATTAAATTCGTAAGCTGAGGTACCACTGTATTTGTTCTAGAGGGTCTGTCAGGCTGCATTCAGTGATATGGATGACAGGTTTAACAGGACCAAAGTGTTGAACTGACAAACAGCAAAACTGGATTATCATGATAACCTATGACTAACCTAAAAAAGAAAAAACCTCAAAAGAGGAACATCAACCATTAGTCGAATCTAATTAACATGAATGTGTTGAATATGCACGTCTGTTTTACTGACACAAACCCTTTTGGTTCACCTTTAAAAATCCTTTTCATGAGGCCTTCAGGAGCTTTTTTCAAAGCCCTGCAGATTCTCATTTGATAAAAAATAATAATAATAGAATGAAGCAGGTAAAAAACAACCATCTGGCCAGGCAGGGAAGTCATTTCCTTGTTGAGTGTTCTGTCACACTGAGTCACAACCAGTGACCTGCCATTTTCAGATAACCTCTGCCAAGGTAACGTCAAGGATGACTTGATTCTTTGCTCTTTGTGCCCCGTGGATCAAAAGACGCTGAAGAACTTGCAGTGCACTAATTTTCTCTTTACATTTCTATCAATCTGCGGTGACAATAGTTAAATTAAACGTATGAAAGCGTTGGTGTGGGTAATGTAATGCCCTCCATCGGGTTCTCTGCTTATGACAACTCATTACTCCCCATGCTCTAGATATGATGGAATGCTGCCCTTTCTCTATTATTGTCCCGGTGAATTTAATAATGCAGCATACATCTTGGTAATGGATTTGTTTGTTTTTTTAAGGCCTTTTTACCAGCTTTACACAGAGGGGGGAATAATCAGGTCATTTTACCAGCCCCTGTTAATTACCCAGCGGTTATTGTAATCTGTCATAAGCTCCCCAATGGGCTGTATAAAGGCCTTCTGCTACCTTTAATCAGTCAAGTGATGTTGTGGTATACCTTTCACCGTTTAATCCCTTTACAGTGTGAGGTCTGCTACTCAGTCTGCTATTGAGGAGATGGAGCCATTCTGAAATAATGATAATACAAAAAAATCATTTCCCAGCTAGAGGGGCTACCTCTGCTGTTTTCACAGGGTAACTGGGTAGATGAAAATGTACTGTAGCTCGATGATTTATTATGATATTAATGTATAAACCTGTGTGGGTTTCCTTTGGATGCTCCAGCTTCCTGCTGCAGTCCACAAACAAGCAACATAAGTGAATTGGTGACTCTGAATTGCTAATTCTCTTTGAAGTTTGTTCATTTGGCCTCGTGACGAGCTGGTGACTCATCCAGGACATGCCCTGCCTCCAGCCCAGCAGGTAGGCTTCAGTGTTCTGCATGGTAAAAATGAGAAACCATAGAATGGAAGATGTTGAATTCCACACCAGCCGAGACGGCTGAAGGCAAGACGATCTTATACGTCTTCAAGAAGATTAATGAATGAACTTTCAACAGATTTCAACGCAGCATTGTGTCGCACTGATTAGAGAGAGTGGCAGTCATGTGTGGTGTATGTATTCATCACACTCTCCATGATGCCTAGCTGGCAGGCAGCTAAGGGCCGATTTCAAAGAATTCTTTTTGCTCTTCAGGTGGGAATGTTTGATTGAGAATGTTCTTCAGAGGGGGGGGGGGGGGGGTCATTGTACATAAGGCTGACTAATGGCTTCTGGGTGGCATGATGGCTGCCTGTCTCTGAAGGACAAATGGAGGAAAACACATTTGAAGAGTGGATATGTTTTCAATGGCCAAAGTGAAGGAAATCCTTGATTGATGTTTGTGCACAGGAATCCTCATCAAAGAATGTTATCTATATCTGACAGTGACAAAAAACTAGTGGATTCCTGAATGTGTCCTGGCCTCTTCCTTTAAATGCTGCTTATAAGGAATTATTTATAATGGCGTGGCTGTCTAAAAACCTACACACACAATGCACATAACTCTACAAACTGTGTGTTGTGCACACACAAGGACATACAACATGTGCTTTCTTCATCACCTATTACATGTCTCTCAGTCTCAACCTTTATTCATGCTCCTGTCTTCTCTGACGTGATAGATTTATAGCTAGCTGTAGGGAACACTGTGATAAATGTTAGTGCTTTGTCACGACCCCGAAGAGCCCCCGACCACCGCTGGGGATCGGCCATCAATACAGCTCTACCCGTTAGAGTAAGAGAGACTGATTGAGAAATAGAGAGAAGGAACGAGGGTGAGAGAGCTAGCCCTGAAGAGGTGTCCCGTCCAATCAGAATGATGCTTATGAGGCCTTCGGCCTCTGTCATTTGTAATTCGTTCTCGCCCGGCATGTTAGCTGCATCATTTCTCTTCTAACATTGTAATCACTGTTATGCCACAGCCTTATTGAGCTATAGTTGGACAAGGTTTGTTGCTGAGTTGCTTGGTATGAATGTGGGCCTTAGATGTGGTGTTGGCGTGTCTTAAAGACAAACGTTTGTGTTTGCGGATTTGCTTGAAAAACCATAATCAGCGGTGTTGGTGAGATGTAGCGCTAGAGTTGATAACACCTTGATGTTTGGAGGTTTCCGCCTCTCCTTGCACTCATGCTAATGCTGAACAGCTTTAAGGGAAGTGTGCATAATTTACTACCCATCACCTGCATCACTGGGTGCAAGAAGACTTAATGCCAGGGAGGAGGACGGGGAGCGCAGAATCGGCCTAAGGTAAATGTTATTAGAGGCTAAACATGATTCAGTCAGCGATAGCTGTGCGGCTATCAGCGACTTCACACTTCTCTGAGACGGAGGGATGAGAACGGTGCAGCCGTTGATGGATGAGGCGAGGGCCAGAATAGGAATCTCACAGAGAGTAAAGGACTCGAGCAAAATGAACTGGTGAGCAAGCCTGATGACGGAGGGGCAGGGAGTGGCAGAAGGCAGAGGGAAAGATAATGAAAGGAAAAAAGGAGCAGAGGCTGTGAAATTTCTGGAGACAAGAAAGGGGGAAATAAGTCATTTGAAAGTGTGGACTCAGATCGCTCTTGACGCTGACGTTGCCAAAATGTATGTGGGAGTCACTGTTTGCATTACTGCCCACAGACCTGGATACCAAGTGAGACCATCTGTCACGAGAGATCCTCCTCACTGCTTCATGGAGTCTCTGATGCTCTCTCTCTCTCTCTCTCCCCCTCCCTGCAATGGGTCCTCTATCAAGCCCAGCAACATGAATCTTATCCAGAGATGAGGCTAAGCTATTGTGTAAGCGCTTTGAGTGAAATCAAAACCCAGTTTAAACCCCATGAGTGAAAGCTTAATGGAGTGTAGATGGCAAATAATGCAGGCACCACTGAAAATGGCATTAAATACACTTCCTATTGTAAATACTCTTGACACTGTTAAGTCTTCTGTTTCATTCTTCAGTGAAAATCGTCACAACTGCGGATCAGAGAGAAAGTGCAGTCGCAGAACCAGATTCCCTGCATCTCAGGGCAATTCTGTCTGTTGGTGGTCTTCAGTCCATTAATATATATATGGTATCATATTGGTGCAGAGGCAGAAGTATTTCTGCTACTGGTGTTAGTATCATAACAACGGTGGCTCCACCTTTTGTCCTGTATCTTTGGTCTTTACTATTTAATTGTATTTAAAAGCCATTGATTTTTTTAAAGAGGAAATCTATAATACTAAATACTTTTTATTGATTTGTCCCTCAGAGGGCAATTTGGTTTACAGCAGCTACACCTTCTACAACTATAGTCTGCTGCTGGTTAGGGTTAGTGCCTGAGCCGGGAATCGAACCGCCAACCTCTCGATCATAAGAGGACCCTCTCAGCCACCTGCGCCACCGTGTATCCAAACTCGATGCTCACTGGAATAAATGTACAATTATGTTGCAGCTTAAAAAAAAAGAAATCTGAGATTCTTGGACTTGGGCTAAACTTAATAGCATCACCTTTTCTAGGCTTCAGTCTTGAGGCTCAGTATTAATGAGGTGCTCCACCCACAAATGATCAATGGCTTAAAGATGTGTGTACATTGTGTTTCAGTTTGAACCTTTTTTTATTGACATTAGTATTTATAGGATGGCGAGAAAAGGCAGGTTAGGGTGTTGCCTGCCTGTTAGAAGTCAGCAGTCAGTCACTCAATCACACTTACTAGATCCCAAGAGATGCTGATTCTCTCTTTTCTTCCTTTGCCTTCTACATTCAGGAGGTAAAGTACATTTCCTCCTTGGACAGCATTCAACCCGAGATAAAAATCTGACAGTAGGTACACGTGACTTACTGCTGCGAATGAGCTAACAAACAATAGTGAAGATAAATCTGCTCTTTAATCCCAAAAGTTTAAAAGTGCACTCTGAGGTCTCTTCCCACTGGTAAACGCCTCCAGATAAAGAAAGATTGCAATCTAGCTGCTGGTATTAATTTCTCCAGAAGGCCCTGCTCCGACCCCAGCTGTCACCTCCAGAGCTCACTTGTTTTCAGCAGCTGAGCGGCATCGATGCCCCTCTGCTCTGTCTGGTCCTCTCCATTCACAACACTCTGCAGAGACGTTTGACAAATGCAAACCTGTCACACATGTTGCAAGGGCAACATTTCCCTCATTTGGATTGGGCGGCACAAATAAACCCAAAGTCATGTCTTTTTGTGTGATTGCATTAACTTTTGTATGTAAGTCTAGGGTTTGAAAATTTTAATTTTATCTGTTTGATCTCAACACAAGAGTACAAAAAGGAAACAATCGCTCGCCATTGCATTTGAATATAATCATTTCCCTGTTACAGCACTTAATCCATCAGGTTACAGCTGAGAGTCTGATCAGCTGTAATCACGGATTGTCTCAGATGACGATACGTCTCACCCAAATTATTGATTTGCTGTTGTTTTATAAAAATGAGCCGAATTTGTATTTCTGTACAAAACAGGTCACAATTTGTAGCTGGACACAAGCTTAAGGTGCAGCTAGAAATCTTTTTTGTAAGTGGTGTGATTTGCAGGGCCAACTTCATGAGGCTGGTCGCTCTAATAAAGGGCTCTCATAGATTAAATAAAGTTGTCTGAATGTGAATCTGATCATAATGGGAAGCTTTCTTGTTTTACTAGCAGTGATACAGAGCCCCTTGAGGAGTCTTTTGGTTTCATTGTAAATGCAAGTTACCATTGCATTTTGTACATGTGTTTGTGATTCACAAGAACATTCCTGATCACCTCACTTTGCTTTACTACCAACACACAATCATTTTGCGAGATGCCTGAAACATTGTAGGCGGGTTGGTCTTGATAATGTTTGAGCAGAGCAAGGTAAAACAGGAGGGGGAGAAACACAAACAAGTGGGAGATGAATTTAAATGATGCAGCGCTTTGGGAGGAAAAGACGTGTCGACAATGAGAATATATTTCTCAGAAGCATGACTGTTTCGCCAAGAATCTGCTGCCAACCATGAACTAGAACAAACCATAAAAGCCGCTCGCACAATAATAAAATAATGACTTGGAATTGATTTTAGTAAACATTCTGCAGCAAGTAGATATATTTAAAGTGACATAAAAAAAAAGACCTTTAAAGCTGCAGCTGGAAGTAAAGTGTTGACTCAGGAACAGTGTAAAAATATCTTCTTATTATCCTCGAAAGTGCTCCAACGTCCTTGGTCCAAATTGTAGAGTTTATCTAATTTTAGATGACATCTATAACATTTTTAACCATTAGGCATTACAGTAGACGGTAACAAAAGTAAAGAGCACACACTGAACTCTGATCACACTGTACAGCAAAGGCTGTTTCTCAATTCAAATGCTTTCAAACACAATGTTGTTATTTCGGGACATAAAGTCTTGGTTGGTCTCATTACCAAAAACAGAGCTATGCTGTGCCATCCAAATAATAATGCAATCCTGAAATTACTTAGAGGGGTGGAGCAAGCCAAACAGACATGGTCAAAGTTACTCCACCTTGGTAGAGATATGCAATTTTGCTGGATATTATTCTAGTCTTTTTATTTCTGCCATAAAATGCCAAAATAAATACCAAACTGAGAAAAACTGCTGTTTTTTAAATTTAATTACATTTTTTACAAAATGTCAGTTGCCACACATAGTAACCCAAATCCTGAGGGTAGGTGAGTCTAAACTGGCTTAAAACAATATACCATACAGAGCAAAGTTTATCCATAAAGAGGAGTCCTTCATTATAAGTAGTTTGCTGTGATTGGCTGACCAGTGTTGTACTCCAGATAACTGCAGGCATTTAATGTACGAGCTCAGAAAGTGCAGGCACGTGGCTTTAAATATTCCAAGCATATGCGCCTAATGCAAAACAGGGAGACCTGCATAATGCACTAACTCATCCACTTCATTAATTCCATGTGTATGTCCATTGTGGTCTAATTCTCTGTATAATTCTTGTAAAGAATGATATACCAAGCTTCATGCTTCAGGGTCATCTCCTGCTTTTTATTCAGAGGACAAAGCAGCTGGTCCAATCCAACAACTTCTATTTAACTTTATTTTATCAAAATAAGAGCAAAATAAACATTCAAAACAATCTGATGTTTTCATATCTTTAGTTCAAACCACAGCATAATGTTTTGTAACAAATAATTTAATGTACTCAGGAGGTACAATTAGGCAAAGGAAAAAAATAAAACTTCTCATTTGATATAAGCAGCGCCCGCTGAATACTTTTGCGGTTGGTTCTTCAATCCGGTACAGTTAGTAACTAGGTATCCAACATGTTCCATCCAGGTAGCAATTGGTAGGTAAGTACACACACACACAGAGCAAAGAAGAGAAAAGAACACCCTTGGGCAAAAATGAGATTGGTTCTATTGATTTTCAGCCACTTAGAGCCTTACTTTTCAATGCCTTTCCCAGTGGGGCAGCAGCAAACACAATGGCATGAGCATGGACCGAAACAAACAAAAAAAAATGCAATGAAATGTTTAAAAGAGCTACATTATAATGAGGACAAATGTGAAGAACATTACAAAACAATTCAGCATGTAGAGGCTTATCTCCGACATACAAGGCACCATGAAAATAAAGACATGAGTAGGAAGATGAGAGAAGCAGATTGCCTCAAGGGAAAGAGAGGAACAGCGGGAGAGTAGGAGGTGGCAGCATTTTCAGATCATCTTTCCCTTTTTGGTTGGACGGGGGGGGGGGATGATGTCTACCAATGCAATGTCATGATTTCTGGTCTCGCCATGCTCACTGTGCAATAGGAAATGAGGCTAAAAATGAGGCATCACCCCTTTGAATATCCCATGCTGACTCACCACATGCCCAATCAATGCCACAATGAAACCCCCTTTTACCAGTACAGAAATGGAAGTACTTGTACACGGCCCACTTCGTCCTGGGACGATGCGCGCGTGTGCTTTTCTCACAGGCTTACATGTGGTTGATTAGAGTTCCGTCTCTGTGCATAGCATGTAGCAGTCAATGTACATCAATATACCTTTTTGCCATATGGCCATGAAGTAGTCTGATGCACTTCCATCTTGGTGAACCGCATGCTTTATTTCAGATTGCCCTCAGACTGAACAATCTAATGCCTCGAACCAATGCATTGGTTGATATGGCAACTGCTCCTTGCTTGACAACAATTTTCCCTTTCTACCTGTTGATGAGGGAGAAAGAGACCAAAAGATTCGAGAAGAGAGAACCGGTGAGATAAGAACAGTGCCCTGCACTGCGTAATTTCTGACCATGTAAAGATGGGCTTCTGTTGTGTTTATTGTTACGCAAAATAAAAAGAAAGAAAGAATCAAGGTGTTTAGAACATCACATGAGATGCATTGACATCGATGCCATACCCTGAGCTTCTTTATAATTGAAAAGCTGCATACTATAAAATGTTAATTTAATATCACCGCACACTGAAGAAATGAAACACAAACTTTAAAGTCAAATTCGCTGGACGGTTGATGCGGCTGTGTGTTTGTTGCTCCTTCCAGGACACATGGGGCTACTGTTCCTTGACAATATTCCAAGTGTTGTTCATATTCTCTAATTAATTCTGTAGCATTAAGAACTAAAACACTCCAAATGTAATGAATTCAATGTTTAGTATTTTTCTCATCATTTGGTTCTGTCTGCTTTACATTCAGAAAGCACTGACAGAAGCTGCTGCCACTGTTTTTTTTTTTTTTTAGAACATTTGGAACGGATTTATCTATTTTTTCAGGCATTATTTCTGCCTGGCATGAATCCTAATTGTTAAGGGGTTATTGCAGCTTTCATTTTAAGCCTGCTGAGGAGAATTCCACTGTTTGTGTTCATTAATGTGTTTGCAAATATTAAGACACATGTATGCCTGCGTTTGTGCATGCATACATTTGCAGAGAGCTATGTGCCCCACACACAAAAACACACACACAAATGTGGGATGCAGGCACAGCTTTTCGGATTTTGCCTTAAACAGTGCAAATCTCTGATTATGGGTTCCTCTATCTGAGCACGGATATTTATCCGTTATCCCGCTGCTGTGCTGCTAAAGAGGAAAAGCTTGCAGCTCTGCTCTGCTCGGCTGGATTTTGGTTGGAGTCAGTATTGGGCTTCAAATTGAGAGAGCTGAGTAGTAGAGGTGTGTCTTTCTTGTAATTTCCATTACGTTTTAATAGAATGATATTGTGATTACACAATCTGTTATTACATTTTGTTTCTGTTCTATGAATTAATGCTTCCTCGTCAGCTTACCAACCATACCCCAGGAGCAGAAGGCAGGGGTAAGAAAAAAAATATTCATAGTTTATCTCACCGAAGGCGTAACAGCTACCTTTTGTTTCCAAATATTTAAATTCTCCAAACGGGTTGAGAAATTGAATATATGGGAAAATGCCTTTTTCAGCTATCTCATTTGAGCAGAGGATGAGATCAATATCACAACAATGGCAAACGACTGTTGTCGTGCTATTTCATTGTTCACACACAGATCCTCATTTGTTATTTGCCATGCTCGACACCTTTGCAGCTACAGATAAAGCCTCTTTTGCTTTCATCAGTGCAAATGAACACAGATGTGGAGAAGGGTCCGTCTTGCAGCTTCTGGCTCTTTAAATGTTACTAGACATGACAACACTTATCAATGGCCAAATGTCTGCTTGGTAGTGATGTTAGAGCGATGCCACAGTGAGTCCATGAGAATTGTTATTGAAAGGACAGAACAGTAACCGTTAAACAGCAAATCCAGTCAAAACACAGATAAGTGTTCTGCTCAGGAACCCTTCATTTGGCCTTCAAGCACTGACTCCCCGTGGCGCCGGTTGACGCTTGATGTTTGAATCTGTGGTCATGATTAACTTGAGCATAAATATGGTGCTTTTTTTGAGGGGGGGGGGGGGGGGGGGGGATATCTGATGTTTTTTTTCCTCAGGAGAAAAGTCATAATTTCTGTTGACAACTTTCCTTTTAGTGGCTCGACGTTTTAATCTATGTTGTCGCTCTGTAAGGAACAGACATGAATACCAGGCTACATTTATCTTTTTTACAGGGAAACATCTTTATGTATCGCTGTCCGTGTCGGATAAAACAACTCAACAGTTGCTTGAAATGCATATTTTCACACAACAGCCATCACAGTGTGGAAAAACATCCACTTTCATCTACGTTCTCTGCCGCAGAATTACATCTTATTATCCCGCGTCTTAAACCTCGATGCTACCATGATTATAATGACACACACGTTCAACACTTTGTAGAAACTGTAGGCTGAGGTGCCAGAAGGCCAAAGGAGTGCCAAGAGGATTTGGTGGCTGTACTGAATACAGATCTCATCCTTATTAGCAGCCGGCTCGTCGTCATCTGGGATGCTTTCAGTTCTGGGCTTGTCGCAGGGTTTACATTTAATGATCGTCTGATTAAGTCTGATCACTAGTGTTTGAGCAACAGGATTTCAACATGCTGTCTTCATTGGTGATTCCCTCATTTAGCTCCCTGTGGGATCCATCATCTAAATGACAGAACCGCCCTCCAATGAAAACTCCAATGATCTCAAATGGAGTCCATCCGTCAAACCTTATGATTAACCTTTGAAGTTCCATTTCTCCACATATAGATTATTTCAGCATGAGATTGTTGCCTTCAGGATAATGCACATGCCAGTGGCTGTAAAAAGCTCATACATTGGATAACACTGTGATGTTATCTTCATTATATAGGTGAAAACCTAATCTTTAATCAGCTTTTTATCAGAAGCTCCATAATTTATAACAATGCTAAATTTAATAAATGATGCCATTATCAACATAATTTTCTCATCTATATATATATATATATATATATTTCCACACACGCTTAAATCAAACTACTGCATGCGTCAAGACCAGTTGATTCTGAGGTGGAAAACGAACCCTCCCACCCTCGGTGTTGTCCATTCAACTGGTTTGTCATCTTGCTCGCGGCTGCCATTCACTATATTCACTCAGCGGAATCTCCTCGTTGCTTCCCGTTCATGCCTTTTTACAAACAACTTGATATGCATGACCTTTGCAACACACTTGATAATTTTGACCAAAAAAAGGAGGATGGCTTTTCCTTTCATCAAAAGGGAAAGTGGACGACTTGCTTGGCTTTTCCAATGTACAGCACAAAGGTAGATGAAGGAGCCTTGCTGAGGCTCCAGACTATTTACAGAACTCCTTCTTGACTGAAGTCAGTGACCCTAGCAAGAAACATTCTCATTGTTGATGCATGTTTATTTCTGCATTTCTGTTTCTTCTTCTTTGCCCATGTTTCATCTCAGGAGGCTTTCTTTTTTTATAGACGAAATGTTAGGATCCAGTTTCCTTTGCGTTCTCATTAATGTTTGGAATGTCTCTTATGCTAATATGTTTTTTAAGTTTTAATGATGTGCTTTACTTCCCCATCATTTACCTCTCTAATCATATGGATTAGTTCTGAGGTTGATTCCCCTGAGGGTTTGTGGGTAATGCTAAAGTTTTGAGTCTTACTCAAATGCCCCCCCCCCCAATCAAACGCAATAGATAACAAACAGAGTGGATGCTAATTAAGTTCTGTTTCTGTTCTGCCTCTGATTTATGGGATGATGCCAGTTTCTGCTCTGCCTGCTTGCAGATACACAGCGTGTGTGAATATTTAACACTTGCTCTGCTTAAGAAGTAAATGTGAAATCAGCTTTTCTGATGTGATGAGGACTTAATTAAACGATATCTAAACACAGAATGGAATGGTTCATGTTCAACAAATGTGTGATCCCTTCCAGCTTTTGTGTATCATGACAACACAAACAGACATTCGTATTCATTAATGTGGCAGCTTTTACACATCTTTACATTCTCTTTTTAAAGACATACACTGTGTATGTGTTTGTACAGTTTCTCCCCTTCCAGCCGCTCTCATGTTGTCGTCATTGGGTTGTTTAAATCCAGGCTGAATCTGATCAAGGTTTTTATAAACTCATTGAAACATTAATGAAGACTTGACTTTGGTGAATGTGTTTCAGCTTGCACTGCTGCTGTTTGCCCTATTTGAGGGCACATAATCACACACGCACACACACACACACACGAGGAGCATTTTTATAAATTATGATCATTTTGATTCTAGGCGCTTTTCTTATTTTAAATTTGTAGAGGGATAATTAGATTTAGGTCACATAGGGGTTAAAAAAATCAGATTGTACTTATATAAATCCAGCTAAAGGGTAAAATCGTGACCTTTAGGGGTGGGAAATGGGGTGTGATTTACGTTCAGATCATGCAACCATTTGGTATTGGCTATTATCCTGTTCTCTTCTGCCTGTTAATCATGGCAATCTCCCAGGGTGCGTTGGCAAGGTGATCACATTTAATCTGGCTGTGTAAAGATCAGTCCACAGAGGTTGTTTTATCATTTAAGAGAGGAGCCCAGCATTATCCAAATGAAAAACAAGCCGGAGAAGAGGCTGATTTGTTACAGGCTGATTGGAGTTCTTTCTGGCACTGCTTGCTGCTCCTGCAAGAGTTCTTCAAGGGCATGGCGAGAGACAGAGGGCCTGTGAAAAGCACAACTCTATTCAATGCTAACAACAGACAACAAAGTGAAAGTCTTCCACTCACTGATTGTTGCTCACCGTGAAGCGACGATATAAAAGGAAAGGCTCTTACCTTCTACACACAGATTTCAACACAGACATGTTATTTCTTCTGTTTGTTTTTAGAAGCACAGCATCGTCCCGGCGCAGACCTTGATCTATTGACATGTAAAACACAAACCCTAAGATTTATTATGGTTTATACTGGTTGCAGAGGAATTTGTCAGCCTATGACGCACTGTTTGTGTTCACGTGTTTGTGTGTGCTTTCAGATTAGTTAGTTAGGATAGGGGCATGGTATAGTGGTACAAATTACCTTGTTGTATACTACAAAATAATGACTTTCCATCTTATTTTCCTGAGGGGGGGGGGGGGGGATATGCTTGTATAATTCATTAAATATAACATGTTGGAAGAGGTCGTTGAAGTCTTGCTCCCAGGAGCAATCACAAGATCAGCCTTCCCATTTACTGTTTGCCTTTCTCCTATTCCCATTATTGGATAACAGATGTTGATGGTGATGGTGCTATTCTCCTCATTCCTTTCCCCCCTGTATGCAAAGTGGTTTGACTAGGAGACTGGTCAGTTACATAATGAGAAAGGAAGCCATTCTCCATCTAAGAGAGATTTCAGTTTTCGTTTATGTTCTGATGAGTGCCTTAAGCCGTGGGCCTTCACACGATTTTATTATGTTCGCATAATGATAATAAAGTATCTTGAATCTTGAATCTAGAGATCCGTGGTTTACGCTCATCTACACATCTTTTACCAAAGTATGCTTGAACCTCATATTCCTGGAAGCCGTATCGTAGCCAGACTGTGGCTGATAGGCAAGCAGGCACACTAAGTACTTTACCAAGTATCACATTCTAATTAATGAGCTAAAGAGCATGTTTGTGTAACAACTTGATCATGCATTTGGCTGTCAGTCTGTCACACAATGATACTGTGAAATGCCGACATCTGCTCGTGTTTTGTTTGCCGCTGCCAGTCGGCCAAAGAATATTATTGAATGAACAAACAAGTAGGAAAACAGGAAAATATAATCTGATACTTCCGATTCAAACATCTGTAACATTTAAGCCATCAGAAAATGATTATAAATGTCAATTTTAGTCTTTTTTTTTATGTCACTGAAATCAAACACTTTATAGAGCTTTGGGTAAACAAGCTGTTTGAACATGTCAGGCAAAGGAAAATTGTAATATGATTTCAATATACGCTTCTTATGTGTAGCCCTAGTCCTGATTTGAAATTTAGACTGTGACTTCATCACCCCCATGAAGTGTGATCAGTTTGGGGAAAGGGATGATTATAAGAACCCATGTCAAAGCCATTACGAGGATTCTACGGGTATCACTGTACCCGGACTTTATTTTTTAGCATTACTGCACTGTTACTTGAAAGTTCTAAATGCTTCTTCCATCGCTGGTATTTATAATGACTTGTTTCATTGTTTGAATAATGTCGGTATTTATCATTACCGTAGATACACAGTGCCGAGAAGGAATGAGTTTAATGACTGCAGAGATGAGGTGCGATGATCACACAGAATGATGAGAGCTGTGAACAGTGGAGAGATCAAGGAACATCATTCTCAGCATGCTTCAAGCAGACAATGTGTGACACAATTGATGAAACATATTTGACTTACCTTTAAACGTCTAACAAGGAAGATATAATGATAATAATTCAGAGGCGATCCTTGTGGTAAGATAAGATCATTTGTGAACTGATGAATGAGAGTCAGTGGGTTAGAGACTTTCAAGAGATTAGAGTTGTAACAGGACAAAAATCATGATGCCTTGAGAGTCAGCGCCATCAGACATCTGATCTGCTCTGCTCTCCTGTGATTAGCCCAGTTACTCTTCCTCCGTCTCTCCTGTAAACCTTTAACAGAACCTCTCCCCTGCAGTCCACTCAATGCCTCTCGATCTGTGTCCTTTCCAGAGAGTGCAGTGAGTTAGAGGAGGTTGTTGGATGGACAGTAGGAGTTGCTTGGCACCATTTGGTTTGAAAAACATCCTCAATGCAATGTTAGATGTGGGCTCGATGTGACCTGACTCCATTTATTGATGCTGGCTGAATAGCGATGATCCGTGGGGGGTTCACTCAGTCTCTGTGGGTCTGCTTATAATCAATCATTCTTGGTTGAACAAAGCCACATCAGTTCTGTTTGTACAATGCAGAGTCAGTTTGGGAGAGTGTGTCACATGCTCCTTCTCCTTCACATGCATTTTGCACACTTTTAGAATTATGCATTATATATATATATATGGGGCACCACTAATTAAATCCTCTATATAACTGAATGTATGTTTTTTATTGGGATATTGCATTCAAACTCAAGAAAAACCCACATGGACATAGAACGTACTCCGCGCAGATAAGATTCTAACCCAGCACCTTCTTGCTGTGAGGCGAAAGTGCTGACCACTACGCCAACATGCCACCTTCCATGAGAAAATAAAAAGACTGGCTAGTTGCTCTTTGGAAGAATTTTTTTTTTTTCTCACTTGACTCGTCCACGTTTGCAGGAGTCTGCTCTGAAACCTGCGGCGTTCAGAAGGGCTGGCTGCCGGCGACTCTACCCTCTATCTCTATTTGCATTGATCCCCTTTCTGCATGAGACGCCATTCACTTAAATGGATGGGTTCTTTGGGATTAACCCACTGACCGACGATCACAATGACATGCTGCCAGGAACGTGAACATCGGCACACTCTGATTGCTGAGATGGAGTTTTGAAGCAGATATTTAATCAAACACTAGAGGGGCGAGTATATAGAAACACATAATATTCTTGTCAAACTGTTAGATCAGACTGAAAAAATAATAATAGTAATGATTAAATGTCACACTGCAATGGTCCTTCACCTCCTACAATTATGTATATGTGTTCTGAGAGGAGGTGACAGGGCTGAATTTTACTCTTAGCAGGAGAGGGCAAAAAGAAATCGGACTCAGTCATGTTTGAGTCGATGTGTCGTGACCTGTCCTCAAAGTTGCATCGACTGTCTTCCACGATAATGTGCTACACAAGATTACAGCATTAAGCAGGCTGTGCAATATCTCTCAGGGCTGTATCATTTAGCTTGATCTTTGAAAAATGTATGGATTTAAAAATGTATTTTAATTTTGTAGGTCATAGCAGATAAAGCACAAATGAAATTCTGTTTCATGGAAACAGTAGATGGCACGCAGAGCCATTTTTGACCCATGAAATTGCATTAAAAATAAAATTGAGAGCAAATAGCGTTGGCATTCATGCAAATAATCATTGCTGTGATGTTTTCTCACAAAGTGACACCGTGCATTTTATTACACCTTTAAAAACAAGGCTGCGTGAATTATTTTGCATTCAGAAAGTTCCACGTGGTTGTGATGCTGATGCACACAACTGAAGAACAGGGAACAAATAGAATTAAAGCCGCAAGCGGCGTTGTAGGCCCTCGCCGGCCGACAGGCCGTTGAGCTGACCCGCCGACGCACGCCGCTTTTGTCCTGAGTGCTTCGCAAGTGTTTAGATTTTAGCTGCATGAGTAGCTCACAGTTTAGTCAAATCGTTATTTGGATTATATGGCCATCTGCCATCAGGAGTTTCAATCCAATATGGCCGCCTTCCTGTGTGTCTGGGGGCGTGGCCACAATACTTTTTTTTTTTGCCCTGACATGACGCATGTCTGTACCGAATTTCGTGGCTGTCCGACAAAGTTGGCGTCGGACCCTTCCCCATAGGAGGGGTTGCCATCGCCACGGCAACACCGTAAAACCAACAACATGGTTACGATTGTGTTTTTTGATCGGGACCACATGAGGGACTTTTCTGGTAAGTTTCAATCATTTCTGGCAAAGTGTTTTTTTAATTCCCATTCAATTTTTGTTATCGTTCTCTAGGGGGCGCTGTAAGGCTGATTGTCAAAGTTTCACTTTTAAAATGTCCAGGTAGGAAGGGTCAAAAAGTGTTTAAAATTTGGTTTGGATTGGAGTGTGTGTGTGTGCAAACGCTGACTCAGCAGTTTTTAAGTTTCAATCCAATATGGCCGCCTTCCTGTGTGTTTGGGGGCGTGGCCATAATTTTTTTTTTTTTTTGCCCTGACTTGACGCATGTGTGTACCGAATTTCGTGGCTGTCCGACAAAGTTGGCGTCGGACCCCCCATAGGCACAATGCATTGTGATTTTTGTAGGTGGCGCTAGCGCACCACTTTTTCATGCCCAATTTTGAAACACATAAAATAATTAATTTTTCGCCGGTTCTGAGCTTGGTTCAAAGTTTGGTGAGTTTTCGAGCATGTTCAGGGGGTCAAATTGCCGTTTAAACAGCAGAACAAAGAAGAAAAAGAAAAAGAATTAAAGCCGCAAGCGGCGTTGTAGGCCCTCGCCGGCCGACAGGCCGTTGAGCTGACCCGCCGACGCACGCCGCTTTTGTCCTGAGTGCTTCGCAAGTGTTTAGATTTGAGCTGCATGAGTAGCTCACAGTTTACTCAAATCGTTATTTGGATTATATGGCCATCTGCCGTCAGGAGTTTCAATCCAATATGGCCGCCTTCCTGTGTGTCTGGGGGCGTGGCCACAATACATTTTTTTTTTCCCCTGACATGACGCATGTCTGTACCGAATTTCGTGGCTGTCCGACAAAGTTGGCGTCGGACCCCTCACCATAGGCGGGGTTGCCATCGCCACGGCAACACCGTAAAAACAACAACATGGTTACGGCTGTGTTTTTTGATCGGGACCACATGAGGGACTTTTCTGGTAAGTTTCAATCATTTCTGGCAAAGTATTTTTTTAATTCCCATTCAATTTTTGTTATCGTTCTCTAGGGGGCGCTGTAAGGCTGATTGTCAAAGTTTCACTTTTAAAATGTCCAGGTAGGAAGGGTCAATAAGTGTTTAAAATTTGGTTTGGATTGGAGTGTGTGTGTGTGCAAACGCTGACTCAGCAGTTTTTATGTTTCAATCCAATATGGCCGCCTTCCTGTGTGTCTGGGGGCGTGGCCATAATTTTTTTTTTTTTTTGCCCTGACTTGACGCATGTGTGTACCGAATTTCGTGGCTGTCCGACAAAGTTGGCGTCGGATCCCCCATAGGCACAATGCATTGTGATTTTTGTAGGTGGCGCTAGCGCGCCACTTTTTCATGCCCAATTTTACAACACATAAAATAATTAATTTTTCGCCGGTTCTGAGCTTGGTTCAAAGTTTGGTGAGTTTTCGAGCATGTTCAGGGGGTCAAATTGCCGTTTAAACAGCAGAACAAAGAAGAAAAAGAAAAAGAAAAAGAAAGATAAAGAAGAATAAAGAATTTTTGCAAAAACAATATAACTTTTTTTCTGAGTATGCGATTTCTACACAAAATACGTTTTTGGAATGGTCTCGACGAGGGCTACGCGCCTGTGGGGGCACACAAACACGAGTTGACGAGCTTCGCTCGTCAACTCGTGTTTGTGTGTGTGTGTGTGTGTCTGTGTGTCTGTGTTGTTCAGTGTCGGGGTGTGTGTGTGTGTGCTGTTGAGTGTCGTGGGTGTGGGCGTGGGTGTGTTGGTCGCCCGATGGTTGACTCGCTGCGCTCGTCAACCATCGGAAGACAGTTACAAACACGAGTTGACTCGCTGCGCTCGTCAACTCGTGTTTGTGGACCTCTGTGTGTGTGCATTTGTGTTGTTTAGTGTCGGGGTGTGTGTGTGTGCTGTTGAGTGTCGGTGTGTGTGTGCATGGGTGTGTTGGTCGTCCTCAACAGCATGGCAAAGTTGGATGCCGAGGGTTGACGAGCTGCGCTCGTCAACTTTGTCGAGGGTTGACTCGCTACGCTCGTCAACTTGTCTTCTGCGTTGCAAAAGCAATAGCCCCTTACGCCTAGAATAGGCGCTCGGGCCTAATAAAGAATTTTTGCAAAAACAATATAACTTTTTTTCTGAGTGTGCGATTTCTACACAAAATACATTTTTGGAATGGTCTCGACGAGGGCCACGCGTCTGTGGGGGCACACAAACACGAGTTGACGAGCTTCGCTCGTCAACTCGTGTTTGTGTGTGTGTGTGTGTCTGTGTGTCTGTGTTGTTTAGTGTCGGGGTGTGTGTGTGTGTGCTGTTGAGTGTCGTGGGTGTGGGCGTGGGTGTGTTGGTCGCCCGATGGTTGACTCGCTGCGCTCGTCAACCATCGGAAGACAGTTACAAACACGAGTTGACTCGCTGCGCTCGTCAACTCGTGTTTGTGGATCTCTGTGTGTGTGCGTTTGTGTTGTTTAGTGTCGGTGTGTGTGTGTGCTGTTGAGTGTCGGTGTGTGTGTGCGTGAGTGTGTTGGATGCCGAGGGTTGACGAGCTGCGCTCGTCAACTTTGTCGAGGGTTGACGAGCTGCGCTCGTCAACTTTGTCAAGAGTTGACGAGCTGCGCTCGTCAACTTGTCATCTTCTGCGTTGCAAAAGCAATAGCCCCTTACGCCTAGTATAGGCGCTCGGGCCTAATTAAAAGTACCGCCATGTTTCAACTCCCTCTATCAAAATCTTTCAATTTTCATGATGGACCTATTGTCTAAATTGCACTGATCCATTTTCGGTTCAATGGCAGCATTTATATTTGAGTATTTTCAACACCGAGCATCAAGGCTGTGATCCTACAGAGACATCATCACAAACTCTTTGCACCATAACAGTTTTATACCCCTTATTGTTTTGTTAAATGTTTATTGTTTTTTTTAGACATTGTCATGTATAAATATTCTAAATTTAATATCATCCATGAATCAAACAATGAAGCACTCGACAGATTCTCCAGTGTGTTATTGGCTACTCCAGCACAATGGTTCACAATGAAAACCTTTAGATATTGATTTATATTGTGGTTCTTTTTTGGCCTTCATGCGCTCAACTCATCCAGCCAGAAGTCAAGTGTATATAAGTCATTTACCAATGGCTTGTGAACAGCGGGTCAGTACACAGAGGGAGTACTTTTAAATACATCCAGTGCCAGTGACAGTTTTCTGTTTTGAAACATTGACCAACTAAAATGTCTTGTCCCTTTGCAATACTCAATAGCTTGCCCAAAATGAAAAGCACATGGACGCTTAACATGCAGTGAGTGGGACATGACATCTTACTAAGGGATTCCAGCATTATAGTAGGAAAACAACCTGATCAGGAGAAATGATTTGTCTTTGGCTATATCGGAGAAAGGACGCGGACCTTTCCCACTGCTGTGACTGAAACCGAGACATTTACTCCCGGTATATATCTGGTGCCTGGTCATATTCACAATACCAGTGGGCTTCTATAGCTGGACGAACTTCCAACCTGACAATTACACACAGCATTTGCTTGATTTTTTTTCTTTATTCGATTCTCTCCTGCCGTCCATGGCCTGGCTTGATTGCATCCAGCAGCCACGAGTAAACAGAGGCAAAAGAAGACATGCTGACAAGCAGAGAACAAACAAACAAATAAGCAAACAAAAACAAACAAATACAAATACACATATGCATGCAAACACGTACACCATATAAACACTTTCCTGCCTTTGCTATAATTTGAAATAAGACGCAGAAGCAGCAGCCCTCTGTAGGCTGTGTATTAATGTCAGCCTCGTATAGCCAAAGGCAGACTAATTATTAATTCCACTCTCAAATAATTTATTTCTGCAGGCATTGCCTCGAATAGCAGAATTTGTCTCTGCGACGCATCTTTAAAATAGCTTGTGCTCACAGAATATATATATTTTAGCGACTAACGTATGTGCATTGGTTCATTGGTTCGAATGGGTATTAGGGCTGTATGTGTGTTGATAAAAATTATCCTGTAACTATGCAGCTAATTATAAGGTGAACTGCAGGGCAGCCAGATCATTCATCATGACCTGCTGCAATCTAATTGCTGAGTTCTCATTTCCACGCTTGCATTTTGCAGTTTCCCTCAATTGTGGAAGCGCATTTTCTGAAACGGTCATCGCATCGTTGAGTAATATCGCTGCATCAGTTTTGCAAGGTGAAGCACAGCATTAATTGGCCATCACTCAATTAAAACATTTAACAAATCTAGCAACCAGTTTATTACAGTCAGGAACAGGAGAAGTCATTGCTAACCTTTTAAATAATGGAGGAGCTACATCAAGATCACTAATAATTTTTAAGTCCTGTTCGACGTTATTGGATAATCAGTAACACTCAAATCACATCTTTGCTTCTGTATTCTCTAAGTGGGTTATTAACCCTTTCTTTATCTTTCTGCTTTATACTAATACACAGTGCAAATGTTTGAGAAATTTCATATTCACTAATTGAATTTTCTGTGGAGACACGTTTGTTTATGCTCTTATGTCACTGACAAAAATCCTGGAAAATGATGAATGGCTTTCTTAAAAGACAGCAAAGATAAATAAATGATGAGACGTGTTTTTTCCAATATGAACCTCATCACCCCCCCACTCAATACCTAACTGTAGTTATGACCGTCATCAGAATCAGTGGCATTTCGTAAAAGTCGATTATTCACTGCAGCATCATTAGCATTTTCACTGACACATTTGTTTATGCTCATCTTCTTTAGATGTTGAACTTTAAAATTGGTTTTCTAAGTTGAGGCTCACCTGCACACACATCCTGTCTTGATGGGATTTTGCATACAAAGTGGAGATCATCTGGCGTGCCAGTGCATTCTGACACATTTGGCCTTTGTCTTTGAGTTATTCTGACCCTAAGCTTAACATGGCTTCTACCCTTATCGGCGTGCATTTGTTAAAAAGTGAGATGCGGCTGGATCGCAGCTGTTTAATGAGCTTCTGTTTTGTGGGAGCAGGCGTGCAAAGGTGCGGCATCGCATCTACAGAGGGAGGGCAAAAGACAATTACATGTAAAAGTAGATTTGTGAAATGAAAACCACTGTGGTATACATTTTTAATACATTTTATAATAAGGACATATTATATATAAATAAAATAAGAGGAGCTTAATTATCAAAGCTCAGACTTGAGTTGACCTTTTAAGAAATGTATTCTGTAAAGTTTGCTGTATTAAAGAGAATGAAGGACATATCAGTGGATCACTATAACAACTCTCTTCACTGCCTGCGGGACATCCATGCCCCACCCAAAACGTGAACTGTGTCTGTCTCACTCAGCGCCTTGGTTTACTGGCTGCTGGCTGAGTGATCTGCCATATTCTGGCCTCTCAGTTCATATAAGGCTGGGACAAAGCCTATTTTTGCATTCCTTTACAAATAATGCAAACATGCTTTTGTAATGTCCATAAAAAGAAGCACAGTCCAACTACTACTTTACCATCATCAATAACAGCTCTCCTCAACAATAAACCATCTCCCAATTCCTCCAAACCAAACCCACACAGCATCCGCAGTGGAACAGTGTGTTCAAACTCCCATTTTTTAAACACAAATCCAGAAAACACCAGACTTTTCTTTAAAAATCAAACTTTCACCTCAAAAGAAGTTCTTCTGTTGAAAAATCAAACAATGTGTGCATTTTATAGATGGATGCACACGTGCCAGGCATGCTGTCTGACATGGACTCATCCTCCCGATTGGTCTGATTACAATTGTGTGTTGTGTGAAAAGATAACAGCTGTGTTGGAGTTAGTGTTTCCATTTAGCTGGCAGTGAGAACAATTTTGCAACACAAGTGTATCACAGTGTGAAAATGTGTTTACTGGCAGAGTCTTTTAGCAACACCAAAAAAAGAGAGCAGATGAGTTTGCAATTAAGTACCTAAGTACCTAACCAATATTTGATTCAAGAAATGAGTTGATACCACTGATAATTTGGTTCACAGAATGGAGTTTCTTGTTTTAGCATTTGAGAAAAACTACAATGACAAAGTGCAGGCTAATTGTAACAAAATCCCCTCAAGACCTGACCATCCTTTGAGTCAGAGGTATCGATGGTTTGGGCTGTGCACCAATGGCTTAAGAGACCAAATCTATATATCCTGCTATTTCTATGCAGTCAAGAATAAAAGCAAAGACATCTGTAGCGGTTATAGGCTTATAAAAGAGCGATAGTAACTGACACACTGGATCAGCTGTTCATAGAAATAAATTAAGGCCGACATTCAAACCAGAGACGTCCTATTAGGTGTCAGATACATGCGTAGCGCATAGTCAGATTGAAGTAAATCAAATATTCATAGATTATGATACCAAATGTTTGAAGCTAATTTTCTTGCAGGATAACTCATGTATTTCCAGTTATAACCTTATTATGGGTTCAACGCTGTCACCTTTGCTGCTCCACTGGATTTGTTTCAGGGTGGCCTTCAGGTCCGCTGCGTGGGTGAGAACTGACTTGTCAAGACGCAAGGACAGTAGAGGCATTTGCATCTCATTAACCTCTGTCTGTAATTACAGTGTGAAAATACAGGCTGTCCTTTCACGTAAATATGGCCGCGGAGCAAACACAGTTTAATCGAAAAAGAACCCCCCCCCCCCCCTCTGATGTGATGCGACGCAGAGGTTATGACTATGGATAGAAATGATGAGCTGGGTGGGGATTATATATTATATATACCCTCCTAAACTAACTAAAAGGCACATCATTAAAACTCTGAGCCAATTCAAAGAATTTAACAAAACAATTTGTGATGTTAGTTTTTTCATGATGCAAAAATATGTTTACAGCATTTGGTCCATTACCGCCTAACTGTAACAAAAACAAACCTCACATATAGGTAAACTTTTTAACTTTGTAACTGATTTAAAAGACATTCAAGGGAAGCAGACAGATGGGAGAAAACTGTAAAGTCATTAATGGTGAAAACATGCTGCCAGAATGTTGCTTTGTGAAAACAGAAAAAAAAAGAAGCCAAAGCCAAAATACAATGGAGTGTGGAGATCTTTCAACTCGGGCAGTGTGACGAGCAGAGGGCCGTCACACTGGCATGATCGCTAAGCAGAATTTAAGGGATGAAAAATGCTCACAGCATGGATGCACAAATGTAGGAAATGGCCTTGACTGACATGTGATTTGTTGTCTGAATTTTTAGGGCTTCTGGTCGCGCCTTCACCTGTTTTATTAGCAGGATTATCCGTTGGTGTTTGATCGCAGATAAGTCATCCTGTTAACAATAAATTAAAGCCTGCATTTCTTGACATTTGACAGCCGACAAATCACAGCGCAAACCTCCAGTTGTTGATATATAAATATATAATATATAAATCCTACACAGAGCCCAGGTTCAGACATGCTCCTGCTGTAATTACATCGAGGTGTAATATTACACATACCTGGCGTGGAAATACTCAACACCTATTGCACATGAAGAATGGTGATATTTCTTTTATGAACTATTTTTATTGTTACCATAATGTTCCAGTTAAATGGTGAATACAACAAGATGGCGTACCCACCAAACCAACGCGATGCAAAATGTTCATCAGGAGCTATACAGAAAAGAATCCAGTGCGAGGAATTTATCCTTTCATTTCTTCCAGCAACTCATCAAGCTCGAGATATTCTTTGCAGAATTTCTTTGCAGGATCGATCGCATCTATCATTGTTTGAACAGGCCTAAATAAATGCCGCCCATCTTATTGTGCATCTCTGCTCAAAGAGCATAAGGCTCAGTGATGGTCTTTTGTATGTGAACTGAGCTGCGGATCATTCCGGATGTGAGCAATCATGGTAAGGCATAAGAATTGAAGCGCAAAAAAATCTGCCCCACAAGAATATCAGAGTTTCCACTCCATTTAAAAAAAGAATACCCCGTCATCCCTGGATACTGTGTTCAATACTTTGAAATGATTTCACTCACGTTACAGGACATCTGATGCACCTGGGGAAGAATGTGCAAAATGAGAGAAATATCAGCTGCTGCACATGACACAATCATGAACAGTTAAATACAGAAGCACCCATTACAGCCGAGGCCATGGTCAATGTTTCATTCTTTAGACAGTCGTGTTCTTAATAATAATAAAGTAACATCATGCCTCGGCACCTCCAAAAAAAAGAGCATCCAATTAATCCCTAAGAAGAACATCTTCCCAGTGTTTGGAGTACCATCCCTTCAGTAGGTTTACATTCATTGTTGCTGTAACCTGATGTGTGCTTAAATCTTACGTCATATTCTATCTGCATGGATGCAAATAGAATCAACCATTTGTTCTGGGAGAAAGGGAAAATCTCTTCATCCTTTCATCTCTCCCTCCCCGCCATTACTGTCTTATCAATCGCTCCTCACCACTCTTCTTTCAGGGGAGCGTGGCCATACCTTGAGGCTATGAAGGCACGTGGCACAGTCAGAAATGGCTGCAGAGGGAGGAGGGAAATCAGTAATGGTCACACGGTTAGCTTGAGAAAATGCTGCAGTGTGCTGTGTTGCATACCATGGGGGCCAATGGAGCTCCCATTGGCAGATTTTGATTCAGCTTGACCTTTCTCATACAAGAGCATGGACAACAGAGTTTTTTTTTGCTAACAAACCAACATAAATCAAAAACAAAACGCTGTGCAGGATTAAGTCACTCACATAGAAATTGTTGCCTGCAATGCAGAACCATCTCGATATCCTCTACAAGGAGGGAAAACTTTAAACATGGATCCTAGCAATCTATGATTTTAAAATCTTCTTTACAAATGAAACAAGAAAACAGGCAGCAAAAGCAGTTGTCATGCTAAGCTATGTTCATTTTGCATTTTATGAAGCCTGGGTTTCTGCTTCTTTTTCTGAATTTGCATCCTCCTACATCCTTTTATTGTCCGCCTCACCTTGTCTCAGGTTGTCTGAATACATTGGACAATATGGTGCAAAAATCAACATCCTTCTGAGGCTTTGAAGAACTGCCCCGTTACACACAAATACACACATTTACGCTGCATGGATCTGACATTCACATAAAGAGTACAGCGTGAGCCTGTCTCATAAAGTTACACACACGTGCAGTGTAAATACTTCCTGTGCTATTTGTACGAGACCTCGTGTACGGATATTCGGTTGTGCATGTCTCTGGTTACACCAGATTCTGATGATGGGGCCATGTTCCATACACACATGGAAATAACTCAGTGAGGCCTCTGCTCTTCTCTTCTCTCCTCTTCTCCTCTGTCACAGTGTCGGCTCCTGCTGTAGACAGATAACAGGAACTGGAGGTTTATATTTGCTTTACTGAGCGTTAGATCCAGAATTGTGTGTACAGCATTGATGGATGTTCCATATGAGCCATGCTATATGAATGTGATTGTGTTTATCCATGTGTATCTGTCTGTGTTTGTGGTGATAATGTGCTTACCGGTATATATTTGTCTAAACCTAAACCTACACAAAGTGAATAAAGATGAGTGTAAAAGGAAAGAGAGGCTGCTAAAAACCTGTGAGGGTTTGCTATACATAGGCAGATGGGTTCACACCGGCTTGTCAGCTAGTGTTCTGTAAGAGAGCGATAACAATGACAGCTCGCAACAAAATTCAAATTAACCTTTTATCCCATTTGTCATTTCCATCTCACATCAGCTCAGCTTTTAGAAGTTAGATAACAGATAATTCCATCTAATTTCTCCTTTCACCATGATATTAGTACATTGGGCTTTTACCGTATAATCCTCCTTTCATTTGCATTTTTTCTTTGAACCTTTTCTGCAAGTAGCAAACCTCCTCCAGCACACTGGTTGGGCCATATTTCTCCAATGCAAAATGAGACCATGACAAAGCATATATTATGCTTTGATTCTTATTTGACCATTATTCTCACCACCGTGCCCGATCTGACATTTTAAATGAAAGCCACTCAACCATGCCACTCATCACGAGTGCCATCTGCTTAGACATGCCTGCTTGTTATAGCAGCTCTCCAGGGAGGATATCATCCCTTGCTTGGCAGTGCTCCTTAGTGGTGAAGTAACCACCGATATGGTACGGACATATACAGTACACATTGGAAAACATGACAAGTGAAGCCCATGATGGAGTTTGCACACCTTACAATGCTTGCAGGGAACAGCTAAACATTCATAAATGCAAGTGGCAAAAGGAGTACCAACATTTTAGTTGAAGAGCAATCTGCAAGCATTGTTTTTTCAAGTTTAAGGCCTGCATTTTAAATGTACATAAAAATATATATAGATGTATTTGTAGCATCTTGCAATACAACAAGGAATAACTGTCATATGCATGTAGGTTTGTGTTCTACATTTATTTCAAGAACCATTTATGACTCAGCGCATGTATTGCTTGGGATCAAGTGACATTGTTTTTTTTTTTTTTTTGCAATTTGGACCCAAGACACGTTCCCTTTGAACTGAATAATCAGCCAAACAGCACTCTGTGCAGCGGGAGGGCAGGGCATGTGCATGAGATGCAGGCACAGATGACACAACGAGGGATAATCCATCAGAGAAACAGTCAGGCAAAAGTAATTTTGCATGTCAAAATATAACAAAGTGTACAGTAGATGGAATTGTCCACACCCACCCTGGTACATCACTCTCTCCACAGCCACCACATTCACACACTCCTATATACTAACTAATGCAACATACTGTATCATCTAATATTATTAATAATCTGCTTCTTGAGGTATTTTATTGTAATTTCTACTATTTGTTTCAGAGAATAACATAAACCAAGTATAGCTAAAATGTTTCTGGAGACCGATTGAAAAAAACTGCTGCATCAAAGTTGTATCAAAAGTAATAATGTTTGCACTCCTGAAAAATTACCATTAATTGTCACTCATACAATCTGTAGTTAAGTTAAGTTATTACCGATACATGACTGTTTCATGACCAATGGTGCGTGCAGCTCAGAAATAATTTACAATTCATGTTGAGTATAAATTACATTGACAACAGGCCGGGAAAACCCTAGATAAGTTTATCACAGGACAGATAAATAAATAAATATATACATATGTATATGTATATATTTTTTTCAGTGACCGCTAGTTTAGAAACTCCTTAGATAATATAAACTAACAGTGACAGGCAAAAAGTGCTTCATTGCTCTCACTGGCAAAATGTCCCAAGCCATAAGTTTAGCTCTATCCATATTTAATTAGCAGTCCCTTTTGTGCTTTTAGGCCTTTGGTAAATGAAAGGCACTCAACTCCAAGGGCACGGCTTATTCCCAGTCATTTTGGATGAAACTGTGCAACTGTGAAACATCGCACAGGGGAGAACTATAACAGAAGAAGCAAGCTTAAACATATATCTGTATTTGAGCTGACGCGCACTTTATGTCAGAATCAGAATATTTTATTAATCCCAGAGGGAAATTCTGCAGCAACATTGCTCTACTCAATGTCACTCCTGTACACCTCGATTTGTATATCCAACTGTTTGGCAAACAATGTGTGTGTGTGTGTGTGGGGGGGGGGGGGGGTTCTTTATTCCATCTGTTGGAGGGTCATTTCAGTTGCAGTTGTTCAGTGTTGTTGGCAAGAGGAGAGAGACAAAGAGTCAAAAGTTGCAAAGTGGACATATTTAGATTTGTTTTCAAAGCCAATTTGTCAAAGATTTATCTGACGCACTCACGCACACACACACACACACACACACATACATACATACACGCATGCATGCATAGACACATGCTGGATTTCAGAATCAGAATCAGAAAAAACATTATCATCCCCGTGAGGGGCAATTTGACACACGGCAATTCAGTCATCACACAATCAAAACATAAAAAGTACACAAGTTGAATAGAAGCTGGTCATAACAAGCTGTTGTTAAAACCAATGGATGCAGGAAGAAATGACTTTTGGAATCTGTTTGTCCTGCACTTTGGTGCCATGTATCGACGACCGGAAGGCAGCAGCCTGTATTCAGAGGACTGCGGGTGAGTCGGGTTAGCCAGGACAGCTGACCCGACAGGATTTAACATGTGCACATGATCAAAGGCACAAGCCCTAAAACACAACAAGAGCATGGCCTCGTGAATCCTTTTAATTTTTTTTCCCTCTTCATCTCAGACAATTTGAAATGTTTCTGTGTGAAATGTTTCTATGAAGACAGACGGCATTATTCATCATTTGGAAATGTTTCTCACAAATGCTAATTAATTCAGAGTTGTTTATTGCTTTTTAAAATCAAAATAATAGTTATGCAAACCATTGTATTAATATGCTAATTTGATTTTTGACCTTCATTTCATGACAGACATTTAGCGTCTGGCAAAATATTATTTTATAATTAAGAACTGGCTGTAGATTGTAAAATTAGAAGAGTGTCATGATGAATCTAATAATAGATTACAGTTTTTCGTTTGTTTGTCTTCCTCTAGATGTATTTATGAAGTGAACATTCCTATCAATGCCAGCCGATCGGATTTTTTTGGATTGCTCGTTTGACTGAGATGATGACATTTGCTAATAAATTCCACACCAACATAAAGGTGTACATGTAAATCAAAAACTAAATCAATAGACTTAAAAAATGGATCAATAGAAGTAACCTCTTTTTATCTTTTTCAATAAAATCCTTTTCTCTACGTGACCAAAAGGAAAATGCCATGTCGATAATGAAGTTCCCTCATTACTCATGAAACTTTACACATCTAAAATAATATGATATTGTTCTGTGACCAAGTGCATGCTATTGCAAGCTTATGGCAGACACTCACACAGCTCATTATTTTTAATTAGCCCAATGTTCTCAGTCATCACCAGGCTGCGCTGCAGATGACATTTAGCACCCACCCCAGTGGCCTGAATGAGCCATTTGTCACTGCTATCGACGGGATAAAGAGAAATACAGTTTTTAAAAAAACACCTGGATACATGATCACGATGATATGTAGGTCCAGTCCAGGGTAACGAGGGGTGATGGTTGAAATTCTTTATCTAGGAACTGGGAGACCACTCGTTGTGTCATCAGTAGATAAATCACATTGTGGTTAGGATAATTATCACAGACATTTATGCACAAATACAACAATCTTCTGGATGAACGGAAGAGTAGGTCCAGTTGACCCTTCCTTTTTATGCTCTTCTTGGTTGTGGCTGTTGTTTTCATCATAACTACAAAGCTTATAAGTTATTATAACACATTATTCACTCTTATTGTGTTCTTATTTTACTCCTGCAGGAGTGTGACCACTGTTGGAGTTTATTGCTTTTATTACAGAAGGCTGTGTAAACATGCCAGATAGGATTTTAGTGTTGGTGTGATTGGCATTAAGCCTCCTTCAATGCGGAAACCCTATTTGAGTGTGACTGGTGCTGATTGGGTTCAAGTGCTCCTTGACTGCAGATGCCATTTGGAGATTGCTTTCATCCCCGCTTTGAAACATAAGATAAGAGACAGACTGTTCATCTTTTTTCTTTTTGTAAAATACATTAAAGATAACAAAACCCACTTTTAATCGGTGGGAACGATGACCATTTGGCCCAATAAGATGTATCGTGATCAGTTTATCTCTATTAACATTTATCTGCTGAAGGTGTTCAAACATTTTACAATGAATACAAAAAAAAACATGTTTAGAGGATTCATGTTCACTGTGAAAAAATACTGCAGATTCCTTCAGACTTTATCAATCGAATGGAGGGTTTTCATTCATTCATTCATTCATTTTCCAACCGCTTTGTACGTTAGATATAAAATATTACCTCATCCTTGAACCTTTACGTCAAGATGGATGTTCAAAATGAAGGCAATTTCTATGATGCTGCGTTATTTGACATCGTCAGACCGCGTATTCTGCCGTGTCAGATTGTAACCCTAGACAATAAATAGCAATCTATGATTGAAACAAAGTAAAACTTTGCAGCAACAGATTGTGATCTGTGCAACCAACCACAGCAACTTTCAGTCCATTTCATCACTCGGCCAGATTATTGTGACGTTACACCTCAACTGCATCACTGCTGCTTTTTTTTTGACGAAGCTGTCGTACAGCACTTAACACCATGTACTCGTTTGAATCCTTGTAAACTGCAATGAGTACATGTTTGTCACAGGGAAGCAGACAACTCATGGCACTCCTGGGATTTGTCCATGAGCATTGCACAAGCTGTTACCAGGCCCTGTAGCACAGTACGTACATCACACTTAGTAATATTAATAAAATCGAAAAAGGCTTTCCAGGAATCTCTCACCATTTTGTTCAACTGAACACTCATAGCAGTAAAAATGTCCACGGGTGGGTGTGTGTGGCGGTGGTGGATAGCACAAGCCTCAAACGGCAGGACTCTAATCTAATAAGGTGCAATGCAGTCTGTGGCAACACTCCAACAAGCAGCCTGTCGAGTGGTGTAAGTTGGTGATAACACAGGCATCTGTAGGGTCACAATGAAAGACGTCTGATAGTGCTGACAGTGTTTCAGAACATCTGTGGAATCAGGAATCTGATATTCATGATGCATACATTTCACACTTTCTCCTCTCCTTTGTGTTTGCTCTTCTATCCTGCTGTCTTCCATTTCTCTGACCACCTCTTTTCTCTTTTGTGCTTTTCTCTGTTTCTCTCACTGCCATCACAATCAGTTATTTATGCCTCTTGCCTTTCACTCAATTATCCTATCATTCATATTTACAGGTCCATCTCTCCTCCTGCTGCCTCTTTCATCTTTCCCCGCTCTTTTTATTAGTCGACTGGCTGTTAACTGCCTCTTACATCTATTGCACCTCATTCCTCTCCTCTGGCTTTCTTTTTCCTTTTTCTTTTTGATCCCATGCCCTATCTTTCCATCTATGAGAATTTATGTTACTGCTGGGGGCAGGCAGGAGGACAGGAAAGCCGCTGTGTGTGTGAGAGAAGAGAGAGATCAGAGTGACCATCAGATGGTGTGCAAGAATGAGTAGATGAATATTAAAAAATAGAGAGAAGTCTGAAGTCTCAACTAATTCAAATTTGTCATAAGGAAATTCTGATTGACGTATGGATAGGGGGGCAAGAGGGATGAAAAAGAGAGTTAGGAGGATAATAAGTTAGAGAGGGGCCAAGAAATTGGATAAAAACTAGAAGAGAGAGAAAGCTAGAGCTCCTCTGGCCGGACCAATTGAATTCCGATTTTCCCACTGAGATTGGTTAGCAGCAGGAAGGCCGACAGGCCCCTCCAGCATGGATCAGCTCTATCTAACCAATCACACTAATACAGTGTTTATTTCCAATCCAGTGCAGCCTGGTCAATAGCATCTCCTCTAGTACAAGGCCAAGAGGAAAATTACTGGGGTAAGAGCCAACTTAGGAATTATACATAATTGAAAAGCCTTACATGTTGGCTGGAAATAAACTGCACCGTACGGAATGGGCTCCTTTAAATACAAGATAGAGAATAGTAAATATTTATTTTGTATTAATCATGTATTAATGTATGTAGCCATTGTATTATTTATTGTATAGTATATTGAGTATATTTATTTTAGTATAAGCAACAACATGTGTCCATCAAGGTCAATATTAGCATTCCTCTTAGGAAACAGAGGAAGAGAAGAATGCAATTTTAGGGAACTCTGTGCTAAATCAGACATCTTTGTCCTAAACAACGCACGTGTGTGTCCATTGTCAAGAAAAGCAAAACTAAACTACAAATCTACAAGTTATACATTGTGCAGGAATTCTATGCACCATATTTGATTGACTCGTCCTTCCATCTTGCACCTGGATAAAAGCAGCGCTTACAAAATAAAAACAAAAAACTTTAGAATGACAAACATTCGGGAAATTACCAGAGATGGCAGGGAGTTATTTTTGGTAAAGATTAATGAGAACATGTTGGTTCGCACACAGGTACAGGCCGTAGAAGTCAGGCAACAAACACAAATGTATTTATTTTCATTCGTAATACTAGAGAGAAAAGAAAATATAATAATATATAATACTTTGGTGAGACTTGCATGTGTTTAGCATAAACCCACCATATTCTGTGTCTAAGGAGAAATGTGCACGTTTGCATGCATGTGTGTCCATGAGTGTTTGTTTCTCTGTAATTGCACGTTTGTATTTGTGACTTTTTTTTCGGAGCGTCTGTGCCTCCACTCGCTGTGCGCCTCCAGCTGTGTCGTGAAGCATTGAGGTTTCTCTCTCTGTGCTCATTACTCGCCTCTCTCCTCAGTCTATCCTGTCTCCCATGCCGCTCTACGTCACTATACCCATCGCCACTGAGCCTTCATGAATATTTAACCGCTCCTCAAGCTTCTCACGCTTCTCCTTTTATTCCCTTGATTTTTATCTTACCGTCTGTCATACCTTTTTGTCACCGCACACATTTGTATGACTTTTTCACCTGGAAACTCTTGCAAGTCATTCCTTCCCCACTCCCTCCCTTTCTCTCCCCCACTCTCTCATTTGCTTTTCAGTGGGAGGGGGGAATGATGCTACTATGACAAAACCCTGCCCCTTAACGCCCAATCATTGTTTCTTATTTAATCTGTTCCGCTTTATTGGATTTAATTATATCTAAATAATTAACTCGGAGATCAGAAGAAGGGAGGGTGGGCAGAGGGACATATGCTGTGGGATGGGGTGGAGGGGCCATTGGATGAAAGATTGTGGGGATCATAGCTTTTTGTTTTGGACCCAGGCAGAGGAAATAACCTAATATGCACTCTCATCATGCAGTCTTGGAATCCATTAATGCTGCATGGCTGCAAATGCATGCCTCACTCCGACCAGCCTGCCCTTTTCACCCTCACACATAACACAATATGTAGGTTTGGATGAGTGTGTATTTTGAAAGGATTATTACTATTTTCTTTACAGGTGCTAATCTCTCGTTCTGTATGACAGGCAATGGGTATACTTTGACTCTCCAGTACCTCAACAAAATGGTATTCATTACTCCACCAGCATGGTGTGAAACTATAATGAGTTCAGATGCCAGCTCTTCAGATGAAAATGTGACTGGTGGAGGAACAAAATTGATAATTTTCCTGAACTCATGAAGGAAAAGCTCATGTACGTTTAAACACAATTTATTGCAATGCCAGATTATTGAAGTTTCGGCCATTTTGATGCATTGCGAGAAACACAACAGCAGTTTTCCTCTTAATCCAGAATAAACACTTAAAACTTATTTGAGACTCACACTGCTGTAATGTGTGATCAAAACGTTTCTTAGAATTAGTCCTTAAATTGCTCACAGTGAATATGTGCAATAGACTATTGGTTAGAATCATTAATATTCCTTAAATATTGCCAAATATTTTGCCAATTTGTTCAGAAGGTGTCAGAAAGGTTGTTAGTTGATTGATTAGACACAGCAAGACATTCGGTATTACAGAGCATTTTAGAAGTCTGAAATCGGTTGTCAATAGTTGCCTAGCAGCATCCACTTTTGTCTCATGATGATTGTTATTTTTGCACTGGTTTATCAACTATTTCTGTCAGGTTTGTCCTCAATAAGAAAGACAGCCTCATTTACAGAAACTATAAATTTATCTTCATCTGTAGTTGTCACAATTGGCAGATATTATTGCAAACAATTAAATATCAGAAATCTCACGACAACCAGTACATTTTCCTCCACATGATAACCCACTGAGAGCACTCAGTTGTCTCCAGAAAACTCCATTCATAATAGATTGTTATTGAGTCGAGAATCATTTTTCACCTCGGACAACTCAGTAGGGATTTCTCAAAATGTCACCGGCTCTGTTTAATTGCTCAGTGTGACGCCACTAGTGTAATCCAAAGCAATCCCTGTCAAACCGGGCCGAGTCGTTGATGATAATGCTTTACTGGAATCAGATCCAGCATGTTTTGCTATGAACCTCCAATTTCTAGTAGCACTCTCAGCCACCTAAATGCTCTGTGTTCTCAGATATAGCACCTCGATAGCCTGCAGTGAACACGAGGAACCCTTTACACTCACTTTGCTTTTGCTGTGCAGTTCCCCACCATGCATTATTGTGTTTAATAGCCACGCTTGATCAAAAATAAAATTCTGAAACATAGTAGTTAATCATCACGGCAGGTCCAGTGCGCACTCTTCTCAACAAGCTGGCTTATTGACTCTGCCTGCACCGACAATCAGCCTCCTAAGCTTTTAATCTAAAACACAATTTCCACCTGTGACTCGATGCTTTTCGGCAATAATGTTTTTCTGTTATTCCAGTGGAATTTCGATTAAATCCTAATTTACACACTGCATTGGTCAGTTAGGCAAAAAAATAAAAAAATAGAAATAAAAAGGCAGTACGATTTCATTTTCAATTATATATTAGTGCATGAAAAGATACCACAAACGCACTTATCTACAACAATGATTATGCACATATCCGTGCCAGTGAACAATGCAATGGACTTCCATACAAAATCTGTAGTTTACAACTGAAGTGGATGCTAGTGGAAAGATGTAGCTTGGAGCAAGAAAAAAAAACTTAAACTCATTACATTTGAGAGGATTGGATTTACAAGCCATCCACGTAATGTTTTCCACTATTAATGGGTGGCATTGGTCTGTGTGTGGCTCCCTCCTCCCTATCTTGAGAGAACAGTGGGTGGTTGGTGACAGACAGCGAGGCATCGGCTGAAACACCTCCTCATATCCCAGCAGGAAGGTACTAAATGCTGGATTTTGTGTGAGTCCCTAAAAAGAACACAACAAAAACACACATCCACCTGTAGCTCATTAAACATCGCCGACACAGAGCAGAGGGACAGCACTGCAACCTGCCCAATACATTTGAGCCTATAGTCACATTTCATTGCGTTATTATTGGCTGAGGGCTAAACAGCATCTAGCCAAAGGCTGATCCCAACAAAGACTCACGATGACTTGTGCTGGGTCGCAAGAGACAACAGGAGGTACTGATACTTCAGCCATGTAATTTTAACATGCAAACAATCAACATGCATGAAAATTAGCATATCAGAAAATAATGAATTGTTAGACTTGGTGCAGCGTTCCTTTACGCTGTAGTGTACAGCGGTCTGAGGGAGGCGGACGCCAACAGACTGAGCAGACCAATCGGCAGGGCTGGTGACATCATTGGGGTAAAGTTGGACTCTCTGTTGTCGAGTGGGACATTGTCCTAGTTAAGGGTGATCTTGGACAATGAGTACCACCTGCTTGTACCACCTGCATCATCCTACTACTGAAGGAACGCCCCATCCAATCAATGTATTGAATGCACTACTGAGTGGCATTGGAAATCATTCCTGCCTGTGGTCATTGAACTCTGACAGTCCTCACTCTGACAGTCAGGCGGTGAGGAGGAAAGAAAAGGAAACTGGACAATGATTACTGGATGCATCCTTACTTTCACATTATTTTCGTCATTCTGATATATGGATAGTATATTATGGTAAGGGGCTTTCTCTTGACTTTCAACTTGATCGCGGGACTCTTTCTGGAGCAGTACTGTACTGTACTGTACAAAAATCAATTTCCCCCACGAGGATCAATG
The DNA here is from genome assembly GCF_040956055.1 of Brachionichthys hirsutus. NCBI lineage: Eukaryota > Metazoa > Chordata > Actinopteri > Lophiiformes > Brachionichthyidae > Brachionichthys > Brachionichthys hirsutus. The sequence continues at coordinate 11,302,890 of NC_090903.1, read as the reverse complement.
ATGATCAAAGCACAGACCCTCCACTAAGTGAACAAGGCTCTTCTCACCTAAGCCACAGCTGTCCAAAGAAAAGCAACATGGTTCAAACAATCTCTCAGCTTGTTAATGTGACAAGCCCTCTAGATACATATGCACAGCATGCCAAGCATGTAGTTACAAGCATAACTGTCATGTATTTACAAGTCAGCGATACAAGCTGATGACTCATTAGTTGAGATACCTATAAACATCTAATGATGTTATTTGGCCACAATCATCTGCTGTTCAGTTTCCAATATTAATCTTCCTCTAATGTTTTTGCATTTTATTTTAGGTATTCTCATTTCCGACATTGCAGATTGGTCGACCTACAAAATTAATGTTTGTATTGTATTCAAAAGTTGTCTGAAACACTGAAGATAGCAGAGTAGCCCATTGCTGATAATGTAATCTTGCAGAAGCAGAGATAAGCATGCAATAGGTCTGTGTGAGAAATGTGGCAGAGCTCGAAATATCCATGCTGTTGCAGTTCTGCCTGCAGGTAATCATTAGAAGGAAGTATTAGAAATTATTGCCCAGCCCAAAATAACTTCTTGACATGGCCCCTGCAACATCTGCGTAAAAGTCAATTCAAAAATGTAGTACACTTCTAAAGGTTATTGTGGTCGTTCATGTTATAACTGCTTTCTTGTTAAATGTGATTCTCAATTAGCTTTTAAGAATGGCTCTGACAAATGGCTACTTGAAAGACTCAGAACATCACCATAGTAATATCTCTCATTCTTCAACTATAATTGCATTTAGGTTTTGCCAACACTGACATTGCTTCTAAATATGAAAAGCACTGCATGTCCAATATTAGTAGATTATCTAAAGGATTTATTATAAGTCGTCTCTTTTTAAATAAGAATGCACTACAGTTGAAGTTGATTAGATTATTTACGCTGTTTGAACAGTCTTCTTTTGCTCATGTTACAGCTTAATAATAGCAATTAATAATGTTTCATTGAGCCCTAATGAAAAGCAATATGTCGCTGGCCATGTCACAGGAGTCATGGTATTAGTACAGCTGAGATATGTTACAGTCCGTGCATGTATGTGATCATGCATGTGTGTTTGGACTCTCATCAAAGTCAAAATTATTTGAACACTTTCACAAAGAATTCTAGTTAAGTGTGCTATTTCATGCATGTGTGCTATTTCAGTGCGGTCTACAGGTTCTCGTGGCTGTGTGTTTATGGGTTGGAGTGAGCTGCACCATGTGCTAACAAACCTGGCCAGAGAAAGCTAACATACGGATGGTTTTTCATTAGTGCGGGTCAGTGGCCTGAGAGAACCTGCTGGGTAGACAGACTGTCAGCCACATCAAGTGGACAAATGGGGCTGTCCAGGGCCTAGGGGCATCCAACAAGGTCAAAGGTCATAATCATCATCGAGGTGCACGGTGACAGAATACAGTGAGTCAGACGCAGAATCAGTTATTGTCAACATGTTTTCATTTATTTCCAGTTACTAGTTGTGTTGGTAAAAAAAAACCCTCAACTGTTATGTGCTGTCAACAGATATTTGTGTCTTAGTTGTTTCATGAGAAAAAGTTGTGTTTTCTATTTTTTTATTTTATCCTTCTGAAAAGATACACACAAAAAATGTGATAGAAACCCTTTTAGTCTACACTGGAAGTAATCCACATCCAAGGGCGGTGCCATTATTTCATGCCCAGTCATCAGTATGAAATAAAAGCAAGACCAAAAAAAAGAAAATGAAAGAGAAGGTGTGTTATTGCCATATATTAAAGTGATTTTGCCTCTGTATCGTAATGCAGCCATTGCCAAGGTTCATAAAGGACATAACGAATAGACTTTAATGCCCTTAAAGACATTAACAGTAATGGCCAAATTCATTTGACAGCATTACAATTACCCAGCCATGGGGCTCAGCGGCTCCCTTCTCCTTCTGTCTCATTGTCAGTGTCTTCTATCTTTCAGTCATTTTTTTTCCTCCCGTACTGCGATTCAGCTCACAGTCCGATTCCCAGGTTTTTAATAATGCATACATCATTCAGGCAAAACATGCCTGCATCAGGCAGAAGATGTGAGAAGCACAAACACACAAATGGACAACAGAACGCAAACATTTATCTTTAAACACCTTATGAGAATTAAAGATGGGCGGGAGCGTATCATAGTAAATTACTACAAAAAGGTACAGAACTGATTAGCCTCTATCTAGCTGGGGGAGGTTAGAGGGAGGGAAAGCATTAGACATGAGGTATGTCTAACAGATGATCGATACACAGTCATAACCCCCACTGTGAGAAATTATCGGTGTAAACAGAGGCCTCCACCTTATAGATGCAAATGCATCCGGTGATGTGACACCATGCCTCGCGATGCTGTCATTGCCAGCGAGCAATATCTCACTCAGCAAGAACTGCACTGACTGCAGACCACGGCAAAAGTGAAAAAATAAACTGGGAAAATAAATTGTCAAGTCAGGGTTCGCCAGGCGGTAAGAAGAAGCCACATTTATCAGTGGATTAATTGCTGCCATATGAACCTGGGTTTCAAGTGGAAGAATAGTCTTAGAACATTATGAAGGTAGTCTGGAAGGTACCACAGTATAGCTTTATGCATGTGGAGAATAGTCACTGCAGTAGTTCCATCAGCCACAACGAAGAGGCTTAAGAGGACCTCATCACTACCTACCGCCACACGAGCTTTAAATGAACAGAGAAAGTTAGGCTCGGTTAATGTCGGTGGCTTTCCAGATACTGTTTGCGATTTGCTACCTACGTAGAATATGAATAGCACCAAATACATAACATTCATTATTTATTTGAAAAAGATGAAGCCAAAAGTGGGCGGCAAAGTGGCACAGTGGGTAGCGCTGTTGCCTCACAGCAAGAAGTGTCCAGGTTTGATTCGTTTCTGTGCTGTTTCTATGTTCTCCCTGTGTCTCTGTGGGTTTTCTCCATTTGATCTGGTTTCCTCCCACCTCCAAAGACAAGCATCTTAGGTGAATTGTTCACACCAAATTGTCCGTAGGTGTGAGTGTGAGTGTGTACCATGCTTCTCGCCCATAGCCAGTTGAGATATTTCTTTTCTTTTCATTTTTCAGTTGTGGGCACCATCAGTTGAACTACTTTTGCCTTCCCTTGAAAGACACAGTCAAATATTAATGTTATATATGTTGACTGACCCGAGGTTACAAATTTGGTTAATGTGTTTAATCCATCGGGCGTCGATAGATCATTCATATAACCAGATTATGTGATAAAATAAACGTCTCCAAAAATTTACTAGGACCGAGAGTACAGTTTTCATCTGAGATGGTGATGAAATGATGCTACAATGAATATTTTTTCTTTAATAATATTTGTGTTATCTCTGCGGAGGGAAGCCAAAACAATAAAAATAAAATTAATCCTGACTGTTTGATTAATCTCAACTGAAAAATTCATGGCATTGCTGAAAACATTTAGCTCAAAACCTGCTTTGACTTCAAAGATTCATTTACAGTAAAAAAAAAAACCCCATCAAAGTCATAAATCAAGTTTTAACATATGAAAATGACCCTTTTCTAGAAGGTGAATAAAATAAGGTGAATAAAATAAGTATTACGCCCATAATAACACATTTGACATTATAGTGCAACATAAGGAACAGAACAGAACATGCAGATGGAGCGGAAAATCTAGACAACACTTTGATATGATAAACAAAATACTTTGAAAGCCAACAATATTGTTCAAAAAAATACATCCTACTATCATGAATCTTGGTGGGCAGATGCAGCACTGAACAACAACCCACTAAGTTTTGGAACCGATCAAATTCATCGACTCACACGCGAACAATCTCTCGGTTTCAGTGTGCAGAATTCAGAGTTGTGAGTGAGAGAGGCAGACGACAAGAGCGCTGAGGGAGTGGTGATGAGTTATTTTCTGATTGCCTCATGGTGGTTACAATCCAAAGCAGAAACACCCGTGTCCATGTGCAGAAGGTTGCCTTTATACCTTTATTTAGCCCTCTATACATCTGTGATCCACAGCAGAGAGAGGAAGACCGTGATATAACCCTGCTGCTGAGGTTTGAGTCTCTTCGGACGTCAAAATCTGCGCACTGTTATTGACTGTGGGCTAGAAGACAACCAATGAAAGGATGACGCATAAAGATGTCCCCAACGGACCATAATAATAAAATAATAAGACGAAAAAAAAGAGCCGAGCTACATTCAGGCTCCCTGCAGATGCTTTGACATATTTCTTCATAAGTGCTGGTGAATAATAATTTTTCCATTACAATTCTTTTCCAACCATATCCACATATTGAGAAGATGCGTTTATGGATTTGCATATAAAAGAAGAGTGGACTATTAGCCATGTCTTAAGTACAGAGTATTCTCTGCGTGCCCTTCTACTTTTGAAATAGATGATTCGGGTTATTTCCCCTAACATGATTCAGTGTTACACCAAATCTAAATCCACTATGGCTGAATTGTATGTGAGTAGATAATTGTCACCTCTAGATGTGGCCTTTCTTTTGAGTGCCATTAAAGTGTGTTTTAATTCAGCAAGGGGGGGCATTTCTAACCAGGAAAGTGATCATTAGCCGCAAGTTACAATCATGTCAGGAGACATAATCACAGTTGTTAACATTTATATTCTTCTATTGTGGTCTAATGTTTTTTTCAGCGACTCTTTGTGGCTGCATTTTGCCCATCTATTCAGGTGGTCATGTGTATCTGCTCTGGATTAATGTAATGGTGAGACAATTCAATCAGACCCTGCTGTTCACTTCACTCTATGAAGATCCATCAGCAAAGCAGGGGATGTTTACAGGGCAGCAGCGAGGGGGCATCCTTTACAGTCCAGACAAAGGGAAGGAGGAGCATGGGGGTACTCTGGACTTATTTCAGGAGTCATTTGCGTAGACATGGCACGACTGTGCTTTGGTCTTTGGTGAATTCAGTAGGCCTCCTTTGTCGTGTCTTCGTTTTCTGTTCTCCCATCTGTTGGAAGTGGAGGGACTGGTTAAAGAAAGAAAAAAAGGGGGAAAAACGGTTAAAGCTTAGGCTGCTTCCCGCTTCACAAAACCCAGGTGGCTATTTGATTATACCTTTGTATTCTCAGGAATGCTTCTCTGATACTGATGGACCTTGCTTGACTTAATAGAACTCAGACAACTAACAGAACGTCTCAAACCACTACAGGAAGTGCTGAAGAAATGTGCTTTTGCTATATTTTCAGTTAATGGAGCATTGTTTCATTTCATTTTAGAAATAGAAATAGAAAGCCTTTATTGTCATGGCATAGTAGCTACTATGCCAACACTATGATGTGAGCACAGTGTTGTTTGTAACTAGGCCAGTTAAAAGCACATAAAAGCTCTTTTTCAGAGCATTCATAGTTTGTTGTTGCCGTGTTCGATATAGCACCCCTCCATTCGTGCTTGCGTTTTGTCATAAATATTATTAGTGGACATTTTTACCCAGTAAATTCCAGTCATTATCATTCATCACTCTGCTTCACGGCCTTCTGCCTCACAAGTTTCCTTGGTTCTTAAGATAAATAAAAAGGCTGCTTTGGTTTCATCATACGTGAGTAATGTGGTGATCTTTAGGGACGTTCCGGCTGCTGATCATTAGCTGGCTTGTCCAGTGCATGAAGCTGCATTACCAAATTGCTGCCTCTAAATAAAATGAAGTGTAGCCATGGATGTAGTTCAATGAAATTAACATCGCAGCCAATCAGTCAGCCCTGTCGCTTTGTGACTTCTGGAGTCGGTTGTGCTTCACCACTGAGAGATAGCCCGCTGGGGGCCACGCTAGCTGGAATACATGAGGCACAATTAAATCCTTGTGTCACTCCCATTAATGATGCTAATATATTCCTCTATCTGGAGATCTTCCGGCCTCGTCTTGTTGAGCTGTGGATGCTTCTTTGATGGCGATGAGGCGCGGCAGACTCTGCACATGAATGCAGCATGTCAGGAAAGCAATGTCGCCCTTAGAGATGATACAAATTTGATACAAGCAAATCTGTTTGTCAAAAGATAATATAATCAACGTTGTATGATATGGTATCGCACCATGTTTCAAAACATTTGACTGAAATAAATGACTGCCTTTCTAGAAGAACTTGGAACAGTGTATATTTTTTCTGAGATTTGACAATTGTAGGAGATGGAAACTAATCTGCAAAGATGCAGCTAAATAATCCAGAATCTTGAGTGGATTCCGGCTCGTGGTCATATAAAAATATCCCTCCTTCATTAGGGGATTATTCAAATGTGGTTGTTTAATTCCCTGCTACTTTTGACTAAGCTATTGCACAAGTCAGAGAGAAAACTAATCAAAATAAAAGTGTCAGACTCACGTCACTGTCTAGCTGTTAGAGTCCTATTGTCAATCATATGACACAATTGTCAGTAACTGTGGGAAGCAAACAAGAGTCAACTGAGAGGCGGAAAGAGGTGACTCCAGCAGAGGCCTTCTGGTTCCACGCCTCCTTTTTCTCTCAGATAAAAAATAATGAGTTCAGTTCCACGTATGAACACTTCAAACAAACTGTAGACTGCCTTTGTAAATATTTCTGCTGTTGGATCTATCGCGTTAAAAGACAGAAAGAAAAGCTCATCATGTTCGTAACATCAACAGAGATGTCATGCTCCACGTTAAGACAATTTGATCACTCAGCCCACTGCAGAGGAAGCTACCACTTGTCTCGTTATCTCTCTTCACCGCTTCACGAACCAAGCTGTGTTTAATTGCAATTTAACTAAACACACTTGCCAAGCACCTGAGAAACTACATATCAGTTTTGGTACGGATCTTTTTCAACATATGATTGTTTTATTTGTTTTTTTTTATTAGTATTACACACACAAAAACAAATCTGTATGAAACAACAGATCACTTTAGCAATGAGATAGAGCTTTATTTATCTCTCAAATAAAATGCCTGCTTAATTAATTAATTAAATCAGGTGGGAGAGAGGTTAACACTAGTTTTGTAAATTCAGTTGAAAGATTACCATGGAATGGTGTGGAAGACCGGAACGGACATTGCCCTTAAGAATTATTGTGCCGGTTTAGATCACAAGAAGGAGGGGGGGCATATTGACTTTTGGGCTTGATGGACAGAACGTTTTCTACTTAGTTCTTATAAAAAGCAGTCAAATAAAAGCAGCACCATTTCCCTCTATCTGCTTCACGGAAGGATTGCACAGTTTGATCACGATGGGTTCTGTTTGCTCTGAACAGCCCACAAAGACTCTACCTGCAGGGAAACACTAATCCTCTCTCAGGCGCAACACGTGAATGGCGATCCCACCACGGACAGATTAAAGAGAGCGTTTGATGCAAGGGTCTCCAGATAAAAGAAGAGAAGGTAGCCTTTTGGCATCGGCATCAATAGCCAAAGAATGCTGGCAGAAAAGGACACGGCGAAGAACATTTTACAGCAAACTGGTGACTTTCCCCACTGATACGGGGTGGCAAGGTTTTTTGCCGCTCCATCAAAGGGGCCGACACACAGGGAGACAAATATCCATTCACATTTATATTCACACCTACAGGCGATTTCAAAATCAGCATTTCATCTCCATGTTGCATTTTTTTGGACACGTAGAAAGCCCATAGGGAACCCGCACAGGCAGGTGAAGAATGCTCAAGAACTCCACACAAATCCTGGATTGAACCCAGAACCTCCAAGACGACAAGGCAGCTGAGATTCACAGCTGGATTTGGCCACATCTAATGATGATAGATGCTGTATGCATTTTAACTTCCACTACATTTTTATTTATTTTTTGGTCCCTTTTTGTCCTTGTTCACAGAACAAACGGTGACAGCCACGTCCTCTGCTGATGTTTCGTAGCCCGCTGCCTTCAATAACCTAAACTAAAGAAAGTATTCATGTTGGGGATCTAATTACGTGTCCACTGAAGGTCAAAGCAGCATTGTACTGCATAACGTCCTCTTATTTTTCCTCCGAGGTGAAGAGTAAAACGCTGCATGTCGCTGCTGAACCATGACCGCTGACTGGACAGGAGTCACTGTGTACTCGAATCTGCGTTGCCTTCGTATGCATGTGTGGAACGCCACTGTGCGCTGGGTTAAAGTTCTCTTTCATTGTTTCAAGTGAGTGGAACTGAAAGTGCAGAGTCAAACGGCGCAACATAACTGTTGTTCCTAAATTCCCTGCATACACAGATGTTTAGTTCATGTATTTATTTATTTATGGAATTCAATGTCAAGCTGCAGCAATGTACTCAAGTGTAAATGGATGAATGGATTCATTTTGAATCACACTTTACACATTATGCCAATGGTCCTAATTATAGTTCCACAGATTATGGTCACCTTATCACAAATTACATACATGGTGGTTTAATTAATTCAATTGCACTTCTAAACAAACAAAACCCTGAAATGTATTCATGCAAAAACAAAGAAAGAAAATCAAAGAGGGAAATTAGGTCCAGACTTTGTGAATGTGATTGATATTAAATGAAAAATGCTGCCCTTGAGGATAATGTTGCCGTGACTAAATGAATGCAAGCTTGGCATATTTCTCAATCACTTTTCAAATGAACATCGGGAGCAGTAAGAGCTGTATATTCAGACACAGCACCAACAAACTCTGCACTCATGATCGCGGTTGATCTCATTTTATGAGCTATGCTGCTGTTGAACAGTGAAAGTTGGGCATAACTTGAGAACTGTTCTTGATTGGGATTCTAATTGTCATTCAAGTCAATGACTGCTTCTTGTTTAAGCTGGTGAAGCACCTTATAATATTATCGGGCATGATTAAGTTTGGCATGTACTATATTATGGGATACTCTATATTTCCGCTTGCCAACCACATCATACATGGAATCCAACAATAGCACTGAAATTGTGTCGTGCCTGTGGAATACTGTGAACATAGTGACCACTAGCCTGCAGAGCTGAGTCTGCAGATCATTTGGCGTGTTCCCAGGAAACCTGCTGCTATGTACGACAGCCTCTTTAAAATTAGAAATATGCCTCTTCTTCTGCTCTGCATGCATTCACCCCACACACTACCATAATGTTCAATGAATCATATGGACAAGTTGCTACTGGGCCAAAAGTGCAGCCAGTTCTTCTTCAGATGCACTGCATGCACACTATGCTAGATCTCAGTCTCCTCAATTGTCATCAACCAAGTTAAACTGCAACATGTTAATGCTGCTGACAACCTGCATGCATATGGCTGCCTCACTTTCAACCCTGCTGCAACCTCAGCAATCCATTTAAGGGCTCATGCAGCTTGCCCATCCTTTCCCATTGACTCTTTGCAAACATATTTATAGAGAGTGATTAAGGCCAGAGCCTAGGTCGTGTCATAGTCACATCCTCTGGATGAATCATTTGTGCTGATTCGATGGGGACATGGAGAGTTACTATAAATTATCCTCTTTTTTGTTGTGTACCACATGTTCTGTCATGAGGGCTGCACGTCTGTACTGAATACATATCTTGATGCTGCATCCTAACAGAATCACAAGACCTGTGTTAATCATGTCACAGCCTGATGATCAGTCAAACTGGGAGAAATCTCTATTAATTTCCCTTGATCATTTGCTTGTACATGCCCTTTTCCCCGCCTCTACTGGGACAATTTGGCTTGACAGAGTGGGTGTAACATTACATAAAGCCTGAAGCCATCTTGGCGCTTGCTAATTAACTCTGCTCATCGGCCGATGAACCATTCATAAAGCATCACACATTGACATATAGGGATCTGGTCAAGATCAAGACAGCAAAAAGGTTTTGCACAAAGTAAGATTAGAGTAACGTTTATTAAATCAGTCATATTTGAAATGAATCTAATTAAATATCAAACAGGTTGCCAATACTCCTATTTCACTAAATTCAACTATCAGTCAGCTGAATAGGAGTTATAATCAAATATAAAGGGTATTAGGGCACAATTATATTATAACTACGGGTAGGTTTAGGAGATGAACACAGTATTTCTAATAACATTTATACATTTCACTATTCCCCCTGCCCCCCCTTTTTTTTTTCCATCAGATGACTCTACTGCCTTCTAGATGGGGCTTGAGTATGTGGATTATGAGATCAGAAAAAAGACAACAGCAATAACTTCAAAACAACCGTCCCTGCCCCACTCCCCCGTGCTGCACCCCCCACTGTTTTTACCAAAATGTGCTGCAGTTAGTAGCTGTTTAAATAGCTTATGAGCAATCCTTTTGATGTCCAAATTCAGCATTAACATGTAGAAATGTTAATGGGTATTAATAACCTGAAGTAGAGCATGGTAATTAGAGACAGTAATGTGTGATTTTATTTATTATAAATGTATGTTTTAGAAATAGGTGCTGGACGCGATCACAAAAAGCACTTGGATTTAAATGTTAATTAAAATTGGTCCGAAGTCCACATGTTCATGTTTAAAGGATTTTTAAAGATGAAAACTTGTTTGCCAATGATTCCATTTATTTACACAATGTTGTAAAATCAGGGGTTTTCAGCTTGATGTATGTTTAACCTCAATAGCTACAAAACTTTTGCGCTTCATGGATAAAACTGCTAAAGCTATGGGACAATGTGAGGATCAAAGGGCCCTAAGCAGGACTTGAACCCGTCGCCTTCACACTGCCTTCCCGTTAGCTGCATGAGGTAATAATATTTTGCTTTATCAAACCTGGGACAAATAAGTTTACGTCTTGTGTTTACTCAGCCTTTTCAATGCAGGTATAACTTCACAATTTAGTTTTTTCTCCCAAATCTTTTTGGAAATGAAGTCATAAAATTACCTGAACTTTTAAAGAGCCAGTAGAGTCAGAACTCAAAAATAAGTCCTTTCCTCCTTTTTGCACAAAATGCTTACTGCTCTTGAGCTGCCTGTCGCACACCAACATAATGGTTTGGAAACAGCTAATTTAAATATATTGTGAAGGGGGCAAATTATATTGTCAAACCACGAAATGTTATTTACCATGTCTGGGAAGTTTAGAAATGATTTCTCAAATATTTTCAATACATTTCTTTCAAAAATAATCAATCTTGCAATGCAACTTTTACTCCGACAGCAGAGTTATTTTTAATGGAAGTATTTTTAAGCATTGGCAAAACAGTTTTAACATGAAAAGAAAACAAACACAAGCAGCAGACTTTTTATTTCAACAAAATCCAAATCTTCCCAACTTTATGTGCAGTTGCCTCAACTTTACTTTAAGTAAGGAGTCTAAATATTGGCCATGTCAATGTAGCATGAATAAAAACCATTCAGTTGTATACATAAATATAAGGAAAGAGGTTTGTTGACATCACCTTCATTATACAACACATTACAAAAGCCCATGCGGTACCGACACAACCCCTTTAACACGAACGTGTGCATGCATGCGCTGAGTCAGCGCAGACTGCAGTGATCACTGGCTGCTGTCCAGCTCAGGCTGGTTCACAGGTTAAAAGCGGTGAAAGGTGCCATGCCTGCATTTCCATCTCTTTAGAGTGTGACATAAATGGCTTTAATTTAACTTTCCAATGCGGGCACGGTGTTCTCCATCAAACATTGACACATTCAAATGCCTTTTCAAATCCTCTGTGTTTGGAGGTTTCATAGCCATTTTCCCTGCCATTAAGATAAATGTTTTGCAGTTTAATGTCTGACATGGGTTAGAAGAAGAATGGATATAGACTATTGGTACATCATGCTTGCTTGTTTGTTTGTGCGTATCTATCTATCTACCAACACGGTGGTGTTGTGCGTAGTGCTGTCGCCTCACAGCAAGAAGGTACCAGATTTGAATCATATATACACACACAGTATATATCGAGCCAAGATTCTGTGGGACTTACAGATCCAAAAAGACAAACTGGCGATGGCCAACCAGCCTGACATAGTGCTGGCGGATAAGCAACAGAAGACAGTGGTAGTGATAGATGCAGCAATCCAAAGTGATAGCAACATCAGGAAGAAAGAACACGAAAGGCTCGAGAAATACCAAGGGCTGGAGAAAATGTGGAGAGTGAAGGAAACAGTGGTGCCAGCAGTGATCGGGGCACTAGGGGCAGTAACCCCCGGGCTGGGTGCATGACCTCCAGCAGATACCAGGAACAACATCCGACATCTCTGTCCAGAAGAGCGCAGTCCTAGGGACATCTAAGACCCTGCTAGGACCCTCAAGCTCCCAGACCTCTGGTCGAGGACCCGAGCTTGAAGCAGACACCATAACGCCCACCCGGGTGGGCGAGACGCCGATTTCATATGCAGTATATATATATATATCAGAGTGGTGGAAGATATCTCAGGAAATTCATGCTCTTGGAAGTGTTGTTATTCTTTAAAATGGTTAAATTCATGCCTCCTAATACCTTAATTCTGATCATATGTGAGCGTGTTTGATTACTACAGTGTCCAAGTTACAAACGCTGGAATACTTTCCGCAGCCATGTTTCATATTTGTTCTCATACGTTCAACCGCAATTTAATTATGGCAATATTGCTCGTGTGGCAGAACGCACATTGTTGCTATTCTGTGATTATGTTAATGCGATTAAACGATGAACTGTAATTACAATAACAAAGAGTACTTCGATTATAATATTGTTAAATATCCTCAGTCCACACATGCAAGTTAATGGCATTTCTTGAAATGTGATTAGGCTTTGCATTTGTCGGGTTTATCCTGCCCCCTACAATGTAAGGAAACTATATGAGTTAGACTTAGCAATATTCTTTCCCCTATCATTATCGAGATAATAATATACAATTATGTTAAGTAATTTGCTGCCTGTCTTCACTTCCGTCTCCGAGAAGAGATTATAAAACACGTACTAGAAAATAGCACACACTGGCTAATCATGTGGCTTAAAGAGCAAAAGGCAATAAGCTCCAGTCAACAAAACCTATTCAACAATAAACAACAGAAAATAATAAACTTCATTGATGCTTGGAATTCATGAAAACGAGGACGTGAAACAAAAAGCCCACAGATACATTTCGCTTCCTCTGGTAACTCACAGGACTTGTCTGACAGGCACTAATCACAGACTTGCAAAAAAGCTCAATCGACTGTTCGGTTTCATATTCAGGCAAGCCACCCCGATCCATCACCCCCAAGTTCAATCCCTTCACACAAGGGGAGCTGACAGCGAGACAGAGAGAACATGTTGGCACTTTAAATCCATTGAATCACTCACAATAAAAAGTATGACGTCAATGAATAGTACTAACCGTTAAAATGTAGTCAGAACAGTGCTGTCAATTAAAAAACTGGTACAGACAAGAACTACTCATAACCTTAGAAACTCTACAATGAACAAATTGACTGCAATGACAACTTTACTCCTTTGCACCTGATAAACTCCAATCAAGACTGGGGCATACATATGCACAGAATAATTTTAACTTTTTTCACTTTGAATATAGAAAAATATTGTCATCACTTCTAACCCAGGAATAAAGAAAACACACCCTTCTTCTTGAGCCCGAGGGGAGATGACATCCGCTCGTCATAAGACTGACACTTTCTTTTCGACCTACTTGACATGATTGTGCATGCTGTGTAATATTAATTGGTGCCAGACTCCTGGTGTTTAGTTGGATGGATACTGCCTCCCGTTGTCCCTGCCATGTAAAGCCAAATTATGCATCCAAAAAAAGGTAAAGCAATGACAATCAGTATAAAATGGCACCTTTGAAATACTCCAACCATTGTCCTTAATGTGTTCTTTTATGCTAGACTGGTCGAGTGGACAGTGGGACAGCAATTAAAGATCAGTCAGCATTGTAGCAGGACAGCTCAATTCAAAAAGACAGTTTGGAAACAAGGCAAGACGGCAGCTCCACCAAGGAGGAAAAGCTTAGTTTGGAATAAACCGCCCCTGCATGGGAAATATAAAGTGAGAAAACATTCTACCATTAAAGAGAGGTGCATCAAGTAATACACACTCACATAGGTGCTATAGAGAGCAGAGTCTTCGAGGCAGCAGACCAGAAAGCTACAAAGCATCACCCTCGGGTGGGAGTCACTGTGAAAGTCCAGGAGGGTGGAGAGATAACATGAACCAGCCTATCTCAGTGGAACGAGATACCTTAGGCCGAGGCTCAAGGTGGGTCAATCAGCTCCGAGCAGCAGACGAGTAGAGAAGAGCCAGACATGCAGAAAAAAAAGGTGCGAAAACACGTGCCACAAGTTTTGCGCACAACGATAAATAATGCCGCGCAAGAATGTAACACAAAACCACAACTTAACTCATGTCAGACGCCAGACGGTAGAAGCCAAGGGGGAGGTGGCATTTGTGCAGCAGACATCGATTTAGACGGTCTGAGCCGCTTCGCCCTGCAATCAATGCACAGGTAAACACCGAGCGTGGTGATTAAAGTGGAGGCAGACAGGATTGCGAAAATAAGAACTTACAAAGAGCAGATTCTCTCCAAATAATAATAGTGCTGCATTTTATTTTTTCTTGTCTCTAGCTGTATCTATGCAGTTTGTAAGATGCGCGTATTCACACCGGACATCTGACCATCACAGGTAGTCGATCTGATAATGTCTTGTCTATTGCTGACACACACACACACACACACACAGGTAAGATTGTGTGCCATGCATAATGTGACATTTATACAGCCCTTGAGCAGTTTTGAATAGTAAGTAACCAATGTTGCCAATTTCTTTTTATTTTACAAGGCTCAGACTGCTGAAATGTCAGTGAATCGACTCACTGAAGTAATAGCCCTGGCTATCAGCCCTCTCAGGAAGGAAGATGTGTTGATTTCTAATGGTCCTCATGTCATTTTGCATTTAATTTATTACTTATTTCTATGCACAGTGACAAGTCCTGACAAACCTCTCAGGGGACACAGATGTTGCGATTACATCCACTGTGATTCTCTCAGTCCTGGTTGTCTCATAAAGCAACACCTCCAGTATCCAGCAGGCAGTTTTCAACCAAGCTGAAATTGCCCGGAGAAGGCAGGAACAGAATTCCTGTTGAGTGCTTGTGCCGCAGCATGGTAGTTTAACTGGCATCACTGTAGGTTCCCCTAGCAGGTACTGGCTTGGGGACACTTATCTGAACCATAATAACTGGATTAGCCTTTTCAGTGCTTTGACTTGAAGTTTTTCCCCATAAATACCAAGTCCACCAGAGAAAAATTGGCCCCTGGACTCTTGTGTGAACTCCAGCTGCCTTGTGAGGTAATGTGATCCACAGCAGGACTGCTGAGTGGGTTCTCATGTGACTTTAGAGCAGCAGTTGGTGAAGGTAACCCGCAGAAGAAAGCAAGGAGAGAGGGGCACAGAGAAGCAGACACGGCCAGCACATACGAACTCCTCACAGATAGGATTTGAACCCGGCACCTTCTTGCTGTGAGGCAACAGTGCTAACCATTACGCCACCATACCGCCTGCTCGGATGCCCTTTTAATATTACGCAGTGTTTTTCATGGTGTCATCATTGGGCATGTCAGTGGTCCTTCTACTGTTTGTGCATATTTACATCGTTTATAATTTTAAATTAAAGCTAAAGTCCTCCATGTCGTAACAATGTTCCATCATGTGTTTGAACGTTTTTTCATGTCTGTTCAGAGCAGCATGGAGAGAGAGTGAGGTTTGAACTACTTTAGGAGGTCTGAGCAGACACAAGCAGACTAAATACTGACAGATTTTCAGAATGACACACAGATAGCTCACTGCAGAAACTTGCTTTCTGACACAAACACACATGCTCACATGTTATTTGCACATAATTGCAAGTTAATTGTGATTAATCAAGCAGGCGTTTAGAATTGTGTACACGTACACCTGTACGTGTGTGTGTGTGTGTGTGTGTGTGTGTGTGTGTGAGTGTGTGTGTGTCTTAATTAACACAGACAGACAGCCAAAAGGGAAGGTCACAGTCAAAATGTTAGGATGGGGCTGAAGGTAAGGATGAAAGGGTTTTGATCACGGGCCCATGAGGCCTAATTGCAGGCTGCAATGCCAGGGCAAGTGAGGAGAGAGCTGATAAAGGAACATTTAGTCTTAGGCCACCCATTTTAAAAGTGCTGTGATCAGAAGAGTTGATACGACCAAACAGAATAGCCTGGCTCAAATAGGCATAGCGTCTTATCAACACCTGAAGGTAAGGTGGGAGGAAGCAGCCCGATAATGCCATTTTGTCACATCCCTTGTTGGTCTGATCCAGACGTCGGAGGTACCTGTTAGAGATGCGGTATTCAAATTCAATCCAAGAAGTCTGTTGAGTCAACCTTACTTCATTGCAGAGGTCAGAATAGTGACATTACTACAATTATGGGATTGTGCTTTTAATCAAACTGAAGAACTAAATTTAGTCTGCATTACCTTTCATCCATCCATTTTCTTGTAGACGAGACAATTGCAATCACCTCGTCTATAGCCCCTTTTCCGCCTCAGCTGGCTACAGTCGAGAGGCGGGGTGCGCCCCATACAAGATTCCAGCTCATTGCGGGACCTCACAAAAGACAAACACATGCATGCTCACACTCATGCATTGTCTCTACTTCCACTAGTCAGTGAGGAAAGTGGCTTTAACCTTTAAAAAAAAAAAAACTCAACCGTGTAAATGCAGTTCATATATTGCACAAATAAATAATGTATAAAAAGTGCAATGAAACCTTCATCTCTACATTTACATAACCTCTGCAGGAGTGGAGCTCAGAGCAGGCTGATGGATAATACAGTACTATGAGAGGAGATCTGGGCTGTCTTCCCTTATTTGGGTCACTGTCCCTTCCCCATTTCTTTTCCTATGATGGAGGGGGCACCATCGGTGGCATTCAGCACATTGTTTATTGGATTGATTCCTGTCTATGATAGCCTTTCTTTCATGACCAGGTACAGCAATGTCTTTCCTTCAGGTGTGTGCTGTAAGTGCTGTGACACCAAGGATGTCCTTGCAGAAACCTTGCTTCTCTGCATTGTAACATCTGAACACCAATAGTTGGGCATTGTCAGTCACATTAAAATTGTCTTTGTGTCTTAGACAGCCAAACTTATGCAAGGTACAGCTGTGACTTTGCATCCTCTACCAACACTCCAGCTCTTCTTGTTTTTGCCGCTTTTGCAGGAAGATCTGTTTAATACGTTTTCTCTCAGTTCACGTCTTTCTTCTCCAGTTCTAGCATTTGTTTCAGTTAGAGCATCCATATGCTCTCTGTCTATTGCCCCATCTGTAACGTGCGTTAATGCGCATTGTTGTGCTGTGTGGGAATGACAGAAGACCCGTGCAGATGGCTCATACTGGGCTCTGAGCTAATTTAATTTACCCAACTTTATGTCAGACGTCCGCGGGCATCTTTTTCCAAAGTGTCTATGTCTAGATTCATAATGGCATTTTATATTTCCACTTTTCTACAACACCATCTTTCAAACGTCTTGTGAACTTCAGTTGTTCATTTTCTGAACGCGTGTGCAATATATGCAGCAGAAAATGCTAACAATCTGCTGTAGTGGGCTTCATAGTCCAGATAGAAGCTTCTCAGATGTAGATTTGGCTGGTGGTTCGATAATCTGTGAATCATGCTTTATAGTTTTTATGATGCCACAAAAAATTATAATAATAAAATGGTCTGAGAAAATTAAGTTTAAATGTTAGTGTCTTTTTATTCTTTATTTATTTATTATTTAAGATAAAAAATAAATACTTTCTGTGAAGATTAATTTAATTTGAAGATTAAGATTAGTTTTGCTTGGTTTTTGTTTCTTCTGGATGAGCGGGGGATGAAGTGAATTCAGGTAGAAACTGCTAAATGCAGTGTTGTTAATTTCCTCCACTGTGAATTAACTAATTCAATTGACTGGTGGTATTTAAATACGGGATGTGAAAGTTGACGGGAGACAATTATGACACTAAACATCTAATTTTGTAAAGACAAGTTCGGTCTGCGATGGCAAATTGAAAGCTGAACAACAAGGCTCTTTAAAATAAGTCAAAGCAAACCATGGAATTAATTTATTCTTAAATGTAGTTGTTTATAAGGGCAGATGCCACAATGCTTGGAATTTAATATTTGCACTCTTAATCAGAATTGCATTTAATGCCTCCATACAGTGCAGGATCATGAAGTGACTGGTTAAGTGGGGGTTTGTGCAAATGTCTGGCAGTAGGAGATTATGCTCAGGACTTTCGGGTTCTAACTCGGTGTCCCTGCCAATTATAATCAATTCTGGGCCTAGCTTGTGTCATTATGGCCCACATCAGTTGAGGCGTTATGATTAATGACTGCTCAAATATGAACGTGGGAACATTGACATTGATAGATGTCACTTTACCAATGATGCTTTTAACTCACTTCAAAGTGGCTTTGGTCGAGGGCATCACTAACTGTGTCTCTGTTTGGTTTCTTCTCTCCCTGCTTCTCTTTCAACATCTTTCTCTCTGTCTCTCCATTTATTTCCTTCTTCACTGTTACTTCTGACATAATGGTGCCATCTGCTACAACAGGTAAGACGAGTTCCAAAGTTTTGTACACAGTCCATCTGAATGTAAAAAAAGGAAATGCCACCGCAGAAGAAGACATCAGTGACTTTATTTGCTTTGGGACCTTTGCAACACACTGGTCTGAAAAAAAATCTGCACATTCCAGGGGGGGGGGGGGGGGCAATGTGAGCACAATTACATTTTTTAAATACCTAAAAAGGTTTGTTGTTTAGTTTTATATATATATACAGTATAATGTTCTAAATTATAGATGCAATCAAACCAACACAAGGGAATGTTGTTAGCTTGTCTATGAAGTAAAGCAAATGAAACTATATCATGGCTCAGCAAGAACCACTTGAGGCCAAGAGCAGTGAGCAATGAGTTTGAAGTATTCACATTACTCTCAGCTGTGGATCATGTGGATCTAGATAAGATTGATCAAGATGGCAACATCTGGAGAGATACAGGAGTTTTAGAAATCCTGGAAACAAAGGAAATGAATCAGGCAGTGATATTTGATATGATGGCAGGTAAAAGAATCAGACTGAGATTAAATGAAAAGGAAGAAGAAGAAGAAGAAGAAAGTTCATTAAGTCCCTCAGTGGGAAAATTCCTTTTTCACTCGATATACATTTGAGTGAAGGGCAAGCCACCAAGCAGCGCCCAGGGAGCAACTTGTAGGGTTCAGTGCCTTGCTCAAGGGCACCTCGGCAGTGCTCAGGAGGTGAACTGACACCTCTCCAACTACCATTTCACACTTCATACTTTTTGGTCCACGCTGGTTTTGCACTGCCTGCTGGTCTTGTACAGACCACCCTCCCGGCCCCCAAGCCAAACCCTTATGGACCGAACTGCTGCTGCCAAAGAGTTGCTGGGGAGAATATTGACTAGGCTAAGAAGGGATCGTGTTAGATTAGTATTTGGAGTGTGCATAGATCAACCGTAAAATTGATAAAGAAAACGTAAAATAGAAAGGGATAGATCTAGGCTGTAGAGCAGAGCAAGACGGTGAGGTGCAGAAGAGAAGTGGTGGAGTGTGACCACTGTGGATTTCTCTATTAGTATTCTGCCTCTGTGGCAGAGCTGAAAGGGCTTCAGGCAGTCATGCTTCCCATTCTACTTAGTCTCTTTTATACATACACATGTGCATTCACATATGCCCCAAATGCAAGCTGTATTCGCAGCGGCTCCTTTTTAATCTTTATTTTTCAACACTGACAGCCAGAACTTTTCTTTCTTTCTTTTTTCAAGTGTAACACAGAAGCACATATTCGATGCTGCTGGGAAAATTGTCACAAATGTGCGATTGGACTGAGAGACGGAAAAAACGTAAATATAAACCAGATGTGCCATTTTGAAATGTTTTTTTGAAACATAAATGCTTTGGTAATAATGGTATATTAGAAGTTTGTTACGGCTGTTGGAAATCCACAGCGTGGCCAAGGGAGGTGAGGATTTGTCTGTGTTTGCTCTTCATCATGATGCCTGTTGGATTGGAAATGACTTCACAGTCTGCACATCTAGCGTCACTATGGCGACTGCACTGATGGCCTGCTACGACTGTAGTCAGTGAATCCGTGTTAATTAAAATGCAGGGCAAGGACTTTACTCTAAAACATGACCTTTTCTACAAATGTCTTTTGTCAGTGCTTTAATTGGGCAGCCCCTGAAGAAAAATGACATTCTGTGTTTAAACCTGTCTTTGTGTCCATTCTCTGCGTTTCACAAAAGCAGCAACAGTGAAAGACTCAGTTAAGGGGTAAAATAACCTGACAAAGACGACCAGCATAGCAGTATCTCATCTTATTTAGTTCATTTTGAGTCTTGAAAATGTGGACATGGCACGAGGCCTTGCACATTCAGTGAGCTGGGTCTGCTTTTATTAGATAAAAGGGGAGGTCACCAGCATTGTGCAAGTTCACACTTCAAATGAACCGCTTCAAAATTCAGTTGTCAAGTACTTCAATGGAAACTCTGTTGTCCATGGCTTGAAATATTAGAATTTCGAACAGGTTAAAGTTCATGTTCTTATTTATAACGAGCTAGTCTAAGGAATTCGTTTTAGTGGATACTCCACCAACTCTGTTGCCACTGCCTACTTCACAAGCTGCACTACATAGAATGACAAACAGATGAGTTTTAAAAGGCAGGTCAAACCAATGGGAATATTTACCACTTAAAACGGTAATCAAGAAAGGATAACCGGGATCTGCATTAAAAAAAAAAAAAAATCTCCAGTCGATTGTTCAAAATTGCAGTTTGAGTGAGATTCATGCAATCCTGGATGCTGAGGAATTAATAAGAAATAAAAATAAATAAACTGAAGTTGTGCCTCAGGTCTGCTCAAAGTGAAATATTCTAGAATGTAAACACTGTATACTTTGACTAAACTGAGAGTAAGTCATTCTCAGTCAGTTTGATTTTCCGACTGTTTTGGGTTTGCCGAGGGAGATGACAGGGCCCTGGGAAACATCAAAAACACACAGCATGGAGCGTTTAACACATCTTTTAAGTTGTGTACCGTTTTGTCTTTTGAAAGTTCTGTTTTTAGTCCTTTGAATACATTGATATATGGCGGCACCAACTGCCACCTTGTCCAGCCGTGCTCAAAGGATGCAGGTCTCCTACAAAGAGGTTCAGAACAAGCCGGTCTACTTCTCAACAAAAACCCGCTGTGGTGGAACTGTGCAGCGCCATTGTCTTACCCCATGTTGTCATCGATCCTTGGCCTAAGGTGTTGTAGAACTGATCGTCCTTGTGCCAGGGTTAGGGTAAAGTTTTATAAATCTGCATTTCTTAATGTTTAGAGATAAATTGGATGCTCTGCACCAACATATTTCTTTTGTGTACAATGACATCTAAAAAAAATAAAAAATACGTCATTGCTTTACCCATTAATAAATACTTAACTAAAATAAATAATAGACACATGAAATTACATATTCATGTTTTTTTTAATCATATTCCAGCAGTTGCCCTTTACACATTACACTTAATCATGGCCTTCAGGCTGGACCAGCGGTGCTTTGCCTTTCAAGAGAATCAGTCTGTATTACTAATCATTAGCGGAGTTGGATTTAGAATTGGATTTAATTGTTTGTGGTCATTTAACCACGACATCATCAGCTTCAAAATCATAACTTTGGGAACTTAGTTCTTCGTTAGTCAATGAATTGATAACACACTGGTGAGACACAAAAGAAAGCATCAGCTACTCAGTCTCTACTGAAGTCCTCTCTGTGGCTCTTTGGTGCTCGAGGACTCGACACTGGGTGATGGTGTTCACCTAAGGGGGCTGTCGAACCTGTCTGGTGGAGGGCCGAGATGCTACAGGTTCGACACCCCTGCGTCCTAAGGCATATATGTTGTTTGCTTCTTGACCAAACTTTGAGGAGCACTGGAGGTGTTTATGATGCCATTTCTGATTATTCTGGGGTCTGAAATGAACTTCAAATGATGTAGCTGCAGGCAAAGCTGCAGGGACAGAGTGAAACGCATCACCGAGGCACTGGAACTCAGCCTTGTTAATCTTTCACCCATCTCCTATAGGCAGTTATTTCAGGCTCTGCCATGATGATCCAGCAGCAACATAGGAAACCAGCATTCCCTCCAAAGACTCCGTTCCCCCCATTCCTATTCATAGGAAATCCCTGTATTTAGGCTTTTTCAGCCTATGCATGTAGAACTTGGAGACATTGGAAAGCATCTGTTCCAGAAATGTCAGTGTTTCTTCTTCTGCTCAACAAATTCTTCCCACTATTGCATCACCTGTCCTCGTCCTCGAGCCCTACCACTGATGAATCTTTCAGTAAATCTGTCTGTAAAAGTTAGGTGGCTCCCCTCAGGCACCGAGAAATGTTGAAGAAAGTGAATTATTTTATTTAATCTATTTTTTTTAGCCACTCATTTTTAGCCACTCGTTTTTCAACGTCTAATCCAATGGTACTTTCCTTGGACTGATGGTTCTCGTACCAGTTTTGCTGTAACTTGTTTAATAGTTTAAGCACAATTGAAAAATTTCCTGACACAGCCACACACAAAAATTGACAGTGAAGGAGGAACATTATATGCAGAAACTTGTCCATCTCATAGTAAATGCAATGCAGGTAAGATAGTCTGTTAATAAATGCAGCAACTTCTTAACACATAAATTCATCAGCTGGTGAGACTCAGCGTCAGTCCTGGCACAAAACATCATTTTGTCTGAGCTTGTTGAATGCAGCCTGTTGGATAACCAGAAGAGAGTGCAGAATGTCTTCTAAATAACTCAAAATGCAACCCATTAATCAACTCATGCATTTTCCTCATCTTGATTCTCCTCGCTGATTATTTGACAGGATTTCTGCTTCCTGTCTATTGCTCTCTTGAATAAATTGTTTTCTCAGTGACGCTGTGAAGAGGTTCTCTGACTGGTTGGAGTGGAAGAGCGTTCTTGTTGACGGATCCCAGGAGAGCTGCAAATCAGAGCTTGTGTGTGATTGTTTCTTATGTTATTATTCAGAGTATCTGTGTGTTTGTTTGACGAGGCTATGATAAGACAATGCCTCTCAACAGTGTTTGATGAATAATTAACCAATGTTTCCGTCATGTGAATGGAAACTGAGTCAAGTATAATCTAGATAAGCATTACTGATTTATATTGGCAGTCATATGAATACTGCACTGAATCTTTGGTAATTTTTCAATAGGGTTCATTTCTGACATAATTAGAATATTCATCAAATCATTGATTGTTGTTTTTGTTTGCCAATGCATAATGTCTGTGATAATGATCTCAACCACAATATGACGAGTGCAGTCCCATTTCAAACGTTATCAGGTTCAGCCACTACCCCTCGTGACTGTTACCTAAGGGTTATTTGTAAAAGCAAGGTGCACCCAAAAAACGAGGTAAAGGGTTAAAAAGTTTAGACTGGGCTTTTGACTGCTGTTAAATTATAATTTTTTTGCTTAGATTTTTCACGTAAGAGGATACGGACCCATGTCTTATTTTGATGCAATATAAGTTTGCATCAAACTCGTTACATGTAGGTATGTTCTGATTGTTTTCACTGATAAGCATAAGACATGAAAGCACAAGGTTCCCTGATCTTATTTCCTGTTTGTCACTGAAGACCTTAAATATCTTAGTTTGTAACAGTAAGGACAAGCACATGGGCAAATGTAGATTATATGTATATTGAAATACTGTACACCTAAATTCTATATCAGCAGTTAGTATAATTCAATTTGTTGATCTTTTTTGAAATCATTTTAGATTTTGCATGTCAGTGAGAGACAAAAGTGCAGATGTGGTGGAAGAAAGCTTTATTGTTGGGCAGATACTGCAGCTCTTTAGAACCTAATGAATCGCCTCAACATGGGACTCATGCACATTTTATTCTTGTAGCCACTGAGAGTTGAGTTGCTTTTGGTCCGACATCATTATCTCTTAGTGTTTTTCTTCCTGCCCAGCAGCACAGGCAGACGGAAGGGCTTGATTTGACTCTTGCTCAATCGCATGATGCTTCTCTCATTGTCTGATGATGTTGTGGCTTGCCCTGTGATTCATAGACTGAAATAATATACGCCACATTTCCTCTCACTTCTTGCTTTGCTATAACAATCTTTTACTTTGTAAAGTCCTGGTCATTATTATTACGGATTCTTTTCTTCGGATTTCATTAACGAACTGAGGCTCCTCTCTAAACAGACAATTATATTCCAATCTGTTATTGTTCCCTCTGAGCCATTATTACTGTGATTATTATTATTATTGTTCACTACAATAGGCCACCAGACAAATTAGGTTGCCTCCGAAGGTAACATTGGGTGGATAATTGAAATGAGGCGTGCCATTGTGCATTGGGTCTTACGGCTTGACATTAGCCTGATGTCAAAAATAAATAAATATATATATATATATATATATATATATATATATTTAATTTTGCTCTTAATTTCCAATGAACCGTTCAGTAGCATAACCAGCACCGATTCTTAATAATCTTTACTTCCTTGTCTATTTCTGCTCAGGATATGACATTAGATTTCACATTTTACAAGGCTGGAATGACAGCGGAATATTTTCCGAGAGTTTTTTGTTTGCTCTGTGGTTCTTTTTTTCAAGGGCGTACCATATGGTGGTTTCATTGCTGCTCTTCAGCCAGAGGACATGTGGGTCTATTCAGTTATTCTGCCTCGGCATGGGTTCAGACACGTCAAAGTTCCTTGACGTCACGGCCACCCTGGCAGAGGTGGTCACGTACTTAAATTATTTATTTTTTCAATCAGGAGATAAAGCCAAAACCGTTTCACAGGTCAGCTGAGAGAGTGAAAGCACATATTGGATTTAAGTTTTATAATCAAATGGCCTTTGTCAATTATGGACAAAACAAATAGAGTGACAGTGAGTAGTGGTGAGACACATACACACACACACACACACAGAGAGAGATACCTCCTGCTATACGTTGATGAAAGTTAATCTTTTGTACACTTTTCTATCAATCCCCTCATTCTTCTGTGAATCCCTCTCCGTTCATCCTTTATTTTATACTTCTGGCTCACGACTAGACGTTTGAACTCGGTGTCTGCACCACTAATCCATTAAGGTCCAAACCATTAGAGTGGCCTTCCTAACCTTTTTAACCTCTAATGGATCTGTCCTCTGACTAGAATGACACCCAGACATCCTCTCTGCCTTCCTTGTTCCATGCTCATTTAGCATTAAAGGTCTCCATTGAGTTTCCCGCCAGTGGGCCAATTGGCCTGTGCACTAAGGGATCCATCCTACCATATAGCCCTAATTTCCCATAACCTCACCTGCACCTTCTGCATTAGGATTTACTTTGAAACTTTCTTCTCTGTCACCTCTCCATCACCCCCTCCTCATGATTTAACCAAAATTCTTTGAATTGGTTCTCACAGCATTCTAGGTAAGTGCCAAAACCCAAAACTGTGGTGGCATCTGGCTAACTGTAGTGCACAGTCCTTATTCTAAGGAGGGAGTCATCCACATCCTATAGCTCTAATTTCCCTTTAAATAACATCACCCCTAACCCAGACTTTATAGTTCTTATTGCCCAAATGGAATGTCTTCTTCCAGCACATCACCTCTTTTAAGCCGACAATTAGAGCAGAGTGATTTTTTATTTTTTTTGTAAATGAGGCTGAAACGTTGTCTTAAAATAATGGCTAAATAATTTCTACAAGTGCTTATTTTCTTTCTCTTTCTCTTTCTGGCATTTTCATTCTTCACACTGTTTTTGAAGGAACACAACAGCAGACAATGTGCAAATATTTCAAAAGCAGTGTCTGTGTCTCATGACCCATCATCAGTGCCTACACACTGAGTATCATGCTGGCCACCCCATAGTGACCTGTCAAGGAGACGACTCCTTTCTAACATCATTCCACATTTAGTAGCAAAACCGATGCTAATTTTCACATTTGAACTTGGTTTAATGACATTTGTGCCACAGGTTTAAAATGACAATTCTTAAGTTAGTCCATGATCTGCGGCATAATATACAGGGAGGCACTCTCCAGGTATCAATTTGTGAAAATTCTGCAGTGATTCAAAGTCAATTTATTCAGTCGGGCTATCTGTCATTAAATAATTTACAGATCCAGTTTTGTTGTAGCTGGTTGGGAAACGTATGTAGTTGAGGTTAAGGAATTCAACTCGCGCAGAATGTGAACCTCTGTTGCCCACATTTAATGTGTTTCCAACAGATTTGACTTCATCATCAAAAATTGTACACTCTCATAGGCACAGATATTTCAATAACCAGGTTCGTAAATATATGAAGTTACTAAATTCTTAGTATATAAATATTAATTTGTTATCACAAGTCAAACTACATGATGAATGATTTCAGGCAAAGCCACTTCTTCAAAAATGTCTCTCCCTCTCTTTATGCACTAATTCAACCTCTCCTTTTGACTTTCAAGCTGTGCTGTCAGCCATAGACTGTGTTGGCAAGGCGCGGCAGCTTCACTCTTCACTGCTTCTCGGGGGGCCGCTCCTTCAAACACAGGTTTCTCTCACAAACAAGGCTGACACAGCCTCGACATGCTGATATTTGTCTCTGCTAATTTAGGCGGACAACACGCTAGTCAGAGTTACAATGACTATCAATCATACTGGAAGACTGAATGTGGGGGGGTGGATGGCGCGACGCAGGTTAAATGCCCCCCCCCCCCCGAGTGTCTGTTGGTTGGTCATATTGTTTGTACACTTTCCTGCATGCAATATGCAACAAATAGATTTTGTTAGTGAATAAAGACCTTGAAAATGGTTCCGACATTAAATTGCTCAGTGATTTCTGTGAGATGAATGTTTCTTCTCACTCCTGTTGCATAGTTGTTGTTGTTTGGTGGGTGTTGCTCCCCTTTTGTCAACACCTCTGTGTTGACACACCAGTCTGAAATCAGCCCTAATGTTGCAGTCGGCTCAAAGACTCAGAGGTGCGCAGCTCAGGCGTGAAGGCACGGGAGTTAGGCAACCTGCTTTTCAACTAAAGCAAACTCTCTTATCTCAATTGATGATCTTCTTCCAGTAGAGAGTACCCCAAAGGAATCGTAGTCAGAAGTTGGTGCATCTTTTACATCTTTCTTTTTTGCTCTTTGACAGAAGCATGTAAACACACTGTACAACGTTGTCAGATGAGTAGCATCCATTCAAAGAAATCTCCATTAATGTTTATGTATTAATTTATTGCATTCATGTTTTGAAATAATTCCTTTAATCCTGCTGTACACTTGACCAAAGGGGAAATGGTGCCTGTGAATCAGTCATAGGCAACCTATGAAGTCATAAACTGTCATAGGTTGGTATGATCTTGCTGTGGGTGGTCTCAGTGAATTAGCTGGTAAATAAATAGGACAATTTGCAATTGTCATTTATGCATATTTGTAATTAGAGGTTGCAGTTAATTTAAAACACCAAACACTAACTTAGCATCCATCTGTCTTGTTTTTGCATGAGCGCCATCAGATTGTCCGAGATTAGGAAACGTGCCCTGATGCCTTGCCATGTTTTAATATGTTGTCGTTCTTCAGCATGCTACTTTTACTGGATGCAAAATTACTCTTAACAGATGTTACATCTACATGATATGCAGTCAGCTTTAGCTAAGCTATGTTGGTACAGCAGGGTAAAGGGAATGGAAAAATACAGGAGTGCAAAATACCTTTAAAGTGGATGAATTTTCCCTTGACTTCTCGCAAATGGTGTCATTTTAAAGGGAAATTGAGCAATAGGATGATTATTTCTGTCCAACAGTGCTAAAAGAGGGGCATTGTCATGAGTCGCAGAAAGAGGACATAGAATAGATCAAGTGTCCTTTCGCTTTCCTTTGTGGGTCTCTCGTTCTTGCTTTTATTTTTATCTCTTCCTTCCCGTCCATCGAACAGCAATCAATCCAATCAGCTCAAGGTCGGCTCATCATCTTAGTGCAGACAGAGTGAGAGAAAGACAGGAATAGAAATGATGCAAAAATGACAGGGGAAAAAAAACATGTATACAGGATTCAGACAGGACTTCAGTAAACACAGGAATCAAAGCGATGAAACAGTCCCTAAAAGTACCACTATAATGTCACTCGCTCATCTTTGGCACCCACTTCTGATTTTTGGTCTGAGTAGTGGGAGACTGACCCACAGTAATGTTGCATTATCTCATATCTGACCAGAAGCCTTTTAACATTTAGCCCTTCTGTCACTGGGCCGACAGGGTCAGGTCGCTGTTGTGATGCCTCGGCTGGAGGTAGAGGTCCATGACATCCATCAAAGCTAAAGTGCCTATTAGCTGCTTTTAATAATTTAGTAATTAAGATTGCTGAGTCCTAAATCATCATCAACTCCTGTTAATTTGGGCTGGCTTCACTATGAGGTGTTAAGTGACATTGATCGCCCTCCTGTTGTCTACTCTGTGAAATTAGTTTCAGGAGATGTGACCTTCTTTCTATCTGATACAGTGATAGATCGTCTGCTGAATATGTAATTGATGTAGTTTGTTTCGATCGCCCCTCAGTTTGATTCCAACCTTTGCCCTCATAGTGCAGCCAGAATGGATAGTATGCATTACCGGTTACACCTGAAGCTGCATTTCTGTTCCCATTATAGGTGGGGTTATTGATTTTGACTAGCCTCAATTGATGCAACCTTACTGTTTTCCTCGCCAGGCTCTCTGTTTGTGTCACAGTACAGCCCAGTCGCTTCTGTGGTGAGTAAGCATTTTTGAATGCAGAGGCCTCCCTTGGAAAGAGCAGAACGCGGATGCCACTAAGCCCGCTTGGCTCAGCAAAGCATGGTATTGTTTCAGAAGATCTATTGAGCACACACCCGCCAATTCCCAGCTTAGTCTTCACCTCTCAGCCTTCACACAAATAATAGAATATGCCATGATAATGCAGATTTGACAAGCCATTAAAATGCATTATTACTTTGTGGCATCTCTGATTGAAACAGGAACAAATTTCTATTTGAGAGCATTCAAGCTACATTGAACTATACTGCAACAGGATGAATGTCAAATGAAAGGTTTTTGTCAAACCCCTGCAGATGACACACACTGCAGAAGAAGGAAATTGTTTAATTATTCAGAACATCTTACAATCTGGATTCTGCTGATGATTGCTGATGCAAGACATATCTGTTGAGGTTCCAAAATTAGCAGTCGAAAAAAATAGACACTTCAAAAAGGTACATTATACATAGTCGACAGATGCGAAGATGAGTGGAGAGGGTTAGCCTGATTGCAGAGCAGCACAGCCAGAGGTAGCTGACACATTGATGCCCATGGATGAGGCAGTGGATCAGGATCAGATGGGATGAATCTGTGGCTTAACAGAGAGTTAAAGTAAGTTTCACACCCCAAAAAAAGCAAAGACTTTAAAGCCAAAAAAAGAGACGTTTAGCAGAAGCTACAAGCTTCTGCTAAACGTCTCTTTTGGTGAATGGGCAAATGGTTAAATAGTGGCGATGTGAGCCAGTGCTAATGTCCTGCTGAAGATTGTTGAGTAGATGAGAAGCGCAGACTGTGCAGGAGCTCATGCTAGAGAGGAACCGGGGAAGGCCACACCCATCCCAGACTCACAAACACTAATGCTATGTGTCATCGTCCACACCACCAAGTATGTCAAAGTGCAATATGGCATACTCAATACCACCCAAAATTGGAGTATGCAAAATATATATTTAAGTACAAACGGAGGACCATATCAAATGAAACATGAAGCACATTGTTCGTTACAGTTTAAAACGTTTGAAAATGATCTGTTTGCGATCCACTATGTAACTCCTCGATTATCTAACTGATACTGTGGTTAAAAAAAACCTCAAATACAGGCTTTCCCATTTGAACAACCGGCAACGGAAGGAATTAAACATTTGCTCCTAAATATTTTGCCAAAGCTGTACCCCATGTATACAAAGAAAATTGTATTTTCTTTGCATAGGATATATTTACATTTTTTGAAAAAGCTGTTTAGTTGTGGATGAATGAAGTGGTATATTTCCAATATACAGCCAATTGATTTAATCTATGTGGGGAATTACTGTATATCAGCGATAAACTTCCAGTCTAATTATTGAGTCTTTATAACTGCAGGTAAATATAACAGACACACCTGCTTCTTAATTGGCTATGATAACATGGCATAAAAATGAGGGAAATTCCCCACAAAAGGAACCACGAGTGAAGATGAAAAGGAAAAATGATGATTTTATGTTATCCTAAGATTGGCTTTGAGCTTCCAGATCCATTTTGTATTTGTATTTTTTCAATACAGAAATGAAAAGGAGACCCGTCAGTCCCACACCCTCACATTTGTGAAATTATATAAAAAGGAAAAAGAGAGAGAGAGAAAGAGAGAGGGGAAGACATTCACTGTGTAAGAGAGATGGAAAAAATCTAAATAAAGGAGGCCAACACTAAAAGACCACGCAAAAGTCAGCCAGAGCTGAGTTAAACCTTGAAGCATGGAAATGAAAAGGATACAGAAAAAAAATCAAGGATTTATTTCTCCATTCTCATAATTAGTTCAGTTCCCATCTGACCTGTTCACTGAGGAAGAATCTTTTGTAATCGTACTGTTCTTGGAATCTACTTTGTAAATCACCATTTTTAATTCATTTTAGCTGAGCAATGGATGCAAACACAAATGCGCCTGATTATAATTCTCTTTTCAATTACTGTAGGCTACATGAGATAATATGAGATGAATACAGATGCGCCTGCTGAAAGTTGAAACCATTCATTCATGATTCAACATGTGCATGCATGCATATATATGTGTGTGTGCGTTTCTGTGTGTACAGTGGGTTGTAGTCATAAGAGCACCCCATCTGAATGCTGCTGCAATTTATACTTTGAATTGCAGTGCAATGAACATAAAAAAATAGCCTGAGGTGAGGGCTTTGTGTGGATTACTCAAAACAAAATGGAAGGAATACAATTATGGCTGTACATCCAAGTGTGACGGAATTTGGAGGTGAGGTATTTTTTAGGTGTTTCAGCAGCGGCAGTATACTTAAAACCTCATCCCTAAACGTGCCTTAATAAACATTAAATGATTATATGAAAATTAAGAAATGTATGTTCAAGTTAGGCTCCAAGCATGGATAATATTGCTTACATCACTTCTGTTATTTGATTCAACTCATCCTCAAGAAATGTTATTCATTTTTAAAGTGTATTTAAAGTCCTGCAGTGTGAAAGTACACACAACACAAGGTGAACATGTATTATTTGTGGTTACTAAATGGTATTTTTCTCACGCCTGGGACATTCAAACTCATTTGTATCAGTGAATTGATTGACATAATGATTATATGGTAGCTGTCCTTTGAATTGGCTCTTTCATTGATTGGCGTAGGCTGAGGCTGTTCCCTTGTTGCTAATAGCATGCTGATTTGTCAAGGGCAGGATGACTTTTCCATTACACACCCTACCTATACTCCCTACACAGAGTATTACACCTATAAGTAAAACCAGCAGCTAATGTGACACTTCCTTTTCCTTTTCATTGGTAGTATTTTATAGGATCATTTAGGGCATTGTATTCCTGCACACTCTCATAACCATGCAGGACTCAAAACCTTAGAGATTCATTAATGGAAAAAGTTAAGAAATCAATTGCAATCTTTAACTTAATCTGCATCACATTATGAGGATGGCTGCCTGTAGGTCACTTAAATGTGTGTTCAGGTTTTATAATTATGTGATGTGAATGATCCAACTGTACTAAAATAAAAACCCTTAATAAGGCTGGGGTTTTATTCCACATGAGAGAATATTCACAAGAACCAGAACCTGCACTAAAGTCACTCAACAAAAGTCTGAATGTGTTTCACATCCCGAGTCACTGAGTGCATATGAGTTTTCTTAAAATAAAAAAGAAGCAAATTGAGTCTACCTTGCTATGCAGTGAAAATGCCCATTTCTGCTTCCATAACTCTGACATCAGCAATTGAATTAGTGCAGGATGTACACTTTTAGATATTCTGAAGACGTGCACATGGCAAAGTTGACAAGAAAAGTCTCTGAGTGGGCACCTTTGATGGAAGGAACAAATGCCTCTTTGGTGCCCCCTTCAAAGGTTCCTTATAGAGATACCCTTGTCCATTCCATTTATACACATCACCCCAAGAACCGTATGCTAGAATTCAATTCAATTTCACACATGTTTTGTGGGTGGCTTAAAGTTGTGCATCTCAAATTGGATCCTTGAATTTGCCTATTTTATTTTTTCATGTTTTGGATATTTGAACTCTGGTGATGTTCTTGTCTTTTTGCACATGCTCACCTATGACAAATGTTATGTTCTCTGCACAGCAGCACAAATTGCATTTCTTCCATAGAGGAGGGCATATCTCTGCATAGAAACAGGTTTTTGATTTGTGGTTTTTATATTTTTGGTGACATTAATGCAGTATATACTAGTAGCTATTGCTTCTTCTGCTCACTGAGATGTTTTGTTTGTTTGTTTTTGTTTACCTGACCTGCAGTTGACCACATGTCTGCTCAGTGACAAAGTTTGGTTTTACTTGAACAGTTTTTCCTGCAGCTACAAAGTCACTTCAAGTTTGAATCTCTAGCTCCCCAACACAACACAACTTGTAATTAAGCCTCACTCTGTGTGTTCCTTGGAGTCTCAGTCTCTCCTGCACCCACACAATTCCTCTGTTTCCTCTTTCTGTGTTCATCTGTGTTTCCTCATACTCTTGGAAGTTAGAACATTGCCTGTGACCTTGCATGCACACAAACATGTGCACAAACACATTTGCATATACCCACATTACTAGATTATATCAGCATTGCTGTCTAATGAGTTTAGTGAATGCTGCCTGGCACTTCCTGCCTGCATTGCAGGCTCTTTACGGAAGTATAATTGTTATTAGTGCAGCACGTTGCTTTGGTACTGTTAACGACGCCTGTGGTCAATGCCAATATTGGGTATGCTCTGCCCAACTCTAAGACAAGCCCTTTGTGTGTTCATGTGCTTGGGTTTGCAGAATGTTGTTGTTGTCTTGTGCTGTTGCATACATGCATCTGCCAATTGTCCTTCTTTACTGAACACCGAAGAGCGCTAGAAAGTCACAGAAATTTATAAAGGAATATAACCATGAAGTTGAAAAAGTGATTCAGGTACACTGCTGAGTATATTTTACACAGAAAAGCCTTGGAATTGCTAGAAGTTTAGTGCGTAATTCCACCGAGTCTAAGCAATTCAGCAATGTCTGTCAACCGCATATTTACCTAAAATAAATGATCAATTTGTTATTCAGTAAGATAAATCACACCTAGCAGACATAACATATATGTAATAGATTACACTTTTAATTACACATATCTGTTAAAATACAGTTAGTTACAAAACCATTTACGTTAAATTCTAGTTTCATCGCTATCTGGATCTGCTCCACAATACGCACTACATTTAAAAACATTTTAAATATGTGCTTCTTACATTCTACTTCTTCCTTTTTCACCGTAGTGGAGGTAAAGCCAACGTGCATGCGGTAGAGGCTGGGGTGTGCTTGGATAATTACCCATTAGCCCTGGGGAAGAGCCCTGTGTTTGAACTGAGTTCACAATTCTTAGGGTCCCGTTCAACAGTGATTGGAAAATCGAGCGCAAGATAAACAGGCTGTTTTGCTGCACCATCAACAGTAATGTGAGAATTTTATCAACTTGTTGTCATGAAGAAGCTGAGCTCGATGTCAAAGCTCACAGTCGATCTATATAAGTCCAAAGCCTGTGATCCTGAGCTCTGGGTACACCTGAATGAATTGTGTTGCATCCATGGAATGGCTTAACTCAGCCTGAGGGGGGACAGGATGATATGCTTGGACATCCAGAGGGAACTCCGAGAAGAAAAGGGACTGGTCTGTTCTGTTCAAAGGAGCCATTTGATGCAGGTCAGACAGCCCATTAGGATGCTTCCTGGGTGCTTTCCAGTCGAGGTTTTGTGGGAGTATTATTCTAGGAAGAGACCCCAGAGTAGATTTGGTGGAGGGGTTACATATCTCATCCAGTCTGGGCTCACCTCAAGATTAACCAGGAGCAGCGTGTATGAAGAGGTTCCAAGCACCATTGCTCACCTAGTTAATATTTATCTGAAGTGAGGAAAAGTTTTTTAGCTGTTTGAGGATTCAACAAGGATCAGTTTACGAAATAATTTATGCGGATCCAACCCTGCTTCGGAGTCTCACATAATCCAGAGTGCTGACACCTGTCTTCCTCAAGAATTATGCTCAGAGAGGTGTGAAAATGAGTATTAAGAAAGACAAAGATTAGAAGAAGGCATACACTCTTCGGTGCTCCGTCTCCACTGATCCCCTGATTAGCCTTTGTATTTGGTGTCGTAAATTCCGGATTTTGCAGTATTAATCCTTTTCATGATTTCAAAGGCAGAGATTTTCCCTACGTATTTTATTTCTGAAAATGAAATGCTGTGAACTTTCCTTTCCCTGCATCATCATGACATGTCAGTGTAAGCCAAGCAAGGTTTTAAAAGGAGGAATGAATGAAAACCTTGAATCCCTTTCAATTCTTGAAGAACCGCAACAATCAGGGTAAAAACATATATTATACAAATATTTTACATTTGAATCTTCATCAGTACGTCTCACCACCAGACTTTACTTCATCAAAAATATGTACATCACCTTAGACTAAAAATTATAATCAGCTTTCAGGCTTAAAGTACCTCCAATCAAACTCTACCCTCTCATGTTGTATCACATTAAGTGTTACCTTTACCTTTACCATTCCATTCATCCACATTAGGCTTTGTTTCCCCCCTGCTCTACATTTGTCCTATATAGTCTTGTACAGTGCATGGTGAAGCTTTCAAATCTGTTCCTAATGGAAAATACATTGAAGCATTTTATAGGCTGAAAAACAAACCTGTGCAGTGGGAAATATTGTATCTGCCTCGTCGCAGGAACCATGCTGGAAGCGTTACGCAGCAGAGCAATGCCGTCGTTTGGTTTTTGTACTTCATGTATGGGGTGAAGAAGTTAGTTGTAAAATTACTAAGAAGACAATGCATCGTCTGAGTTGCCAATTGTTCGATTGTTTGTTAAAAAGCACTTGTTTTAACACAATTATCTGTGTGAAACTCGAGATTTTAATTGATTCCTAAATACAAAGGATGTTTGTATGTATTGGTGTAGCGTTTCATATATATATTCGGTGCATGTTTCATATATATATATTGGTGTTTGAAATATATATATATCAGCTTTTCATATATATATATATATCGGAGTTTGGTCCATATCCTCAAACCTCACTTTTTATATATATATATAATAAGTTCCTGAATGGCATGCCATACAACATGAATCATTCTTATATAATATTGTAGAACCATCAAGTTAGCATAACAACTGCAGCCTGGATTAAAAAATATTTTATGTATAATTGTAGAAAGCAAGATTTCATTGCCTTTTTTCTTTTCTTTGAATATATAGGTGTCATAAGAAAACAGTGTATCAAACAACATAGAATACAAAGGTTTGCCATAATTACAATGTCAAATTAGCATCAGGGACTTCTATAAGGATGTGATATCACACCTAAGTCCCCTCCCTCAGCCACTCTGCCATAATTGCAAAAATACAAACCCAAAAAACACACACACACAGCATGCAGAAACATTGGCTGGTCATGCCGACTTTGGCCTGTCAGAGCTGATGAATGAGAACAGACTGGGCTTTTTAGGAGAGGCACTCAAAGATACACTAAAACAGAGCGTTCAAACAGAAGGTGAATACAGATGCTGTAACAACAGACTGTTTGCTGAAGAAAGCAAATGTTTCATGTTGGACACCTAGAAATATTTACCTATAATTGAACAGAGCAATTAAACAGAAATAAATATATGTTGATTGAATTTTGAAGTTTTATAATTTAATTTATTTATTCAGCATTATTATTACTCATCAAATGTTCCCACATAAAAAAATACAACACAAATGAATCTTAAAACTTACTGACTGTTGAAGGCTCACGTTTGATAGCCTGCTGGTTTGATAGTCTGGTGGAACGGCTGCATTGCTCTCTCATATGGATTATTTGTTTTCACAGACAATTTTGATTGTTTGCTGGAACAAGTATTGCTGACGAAAATGATTGCTTGCAAACCCATCCTCCACTCTGAGCTATGAAAGACTGGCATGCCTTCTCTCTTTCCTCCATCTCAAACGTAACCGACAGGGCAGTGCGAGCCTTGCAGCTTTATTCTGAGCAAAGTATAGAGGGATCTCTTTAGTGCAGCTGAATGGACTGCTGAGCAGTAATCACGGTGAAACAACAGTAGCATCTGTGTCACTAAAATCTTCCGGGCAGGGAAAAGAAAAGAGGAACACATTCTAATGGATGGCATTACCCATTATCTCAATGGTGTTATTAATATGTTTCTCAATTGACTGCTGATCATCAAGTGAGATAGCAAGTTGCTTTACCAGCTTTCAATATAAGGGTCTGTTCTGATATAGCCAGTCAAGCAGTAGTTGGAGTCCAGAAGTCCAAAGGCTAAGACATATCGTTGATAGATATAGAGAAGTGTCAGGACACAAGGCTACTGCCCTGTGGCATCTCATTTGCATGTTATTGAGGAAAAGCACACACAAAAAAAAAACTCTCTGGCTGCATTCTCTTGGATAAATAATGATCCAGCCAGGAACAAAAAGACTCCAGGAATCAACTAAATCATCCACTTCTGGACAATTTATAAATGAAAAAGGGACAACAGGTACCTGCATGTACTGCTTATATGTTGTACTCCCACGCTACACTACTAGATCATGAGTCACCAGTAGCCAACTTTATGCTTCACTGCATTTTCCCTGAAGTGTTTGCTGCTGTGCATAATAGTATTTCATATATCACATATTATTTATGGTATATTACAGCTGCCATTGTATTATTTTTAGATATATTTCTATTATTCCCAATTTGAATGCAATTGTAAATGCAATTCCTGTAAAACGTTTTGTATTGTGTGTGTGGTTCTGTTGATGCATATTTGGGAGAGCAGTAGGGTTTTTAATGGGGATGAATCACCCTTGGTGCAGACTGCTACCAAGGTGCTTTGCTACACGTGTACAATATGATTCATAGTTCTCCATTATTGTCTTTGGTTAAATATCCTGGACAAATATAGGTAGGGTACAATGTTTTCTCCATTTTAAACTGATTTTTCCTAACATTATCGTTACCATTATGTAAAACTTGTGTTTAAATGTTGGAATGGTCTTGTTTTTCTTCTAAGAAGCACGACCTTTGTGATTTACAAGGCAAATGTAGTGTTCCATTATGTAAAGCATCCTTGGTCATTCATGGTCAGACCGCTTCTTCTATTAAATGAAAAGGTGCAAGGTTCTAGAACTGTCTGCTGCACAACTTCATGAATTTCAATAAGGCTGCAAATCATTGTTAATCCAAAAATAAGTACTTCTTAAATGTCTTTTCACCATACTTTGTTGAATTTATAAAATATTTTATAATGTATTGCCTAATTATCTTAGGTGTATTAAAAGGTATTGAAAATAAGCACTAACTGTAAGAATTTCAGCACCCTCTTTTATCTGCATCAGCCCCCCGAGATTCTTGGTATTTTTGCTCTGGATACGTCCGGTTCTTTCCTTTCTTCTGAGATGGAACGGTTTCTGTCACCTTGACCCAGTCTAACGTTCTCCCTCTATTTCACACATGCATCACACTCACAGACAATTGCCACATCCCCCTATAGCTGGCATTTCCGAGGTACCTGCTCATCCAATATGACGAGATGTCAGGGACTGGTCAATAGTAAGTCACACATGCAACAAATCCAATAGCTGCTGGTCAGTACAACCACAACATGATTGCATGTACATTTCTTTGCAGTTCAGCTCATTCAATGAAATCTCTTTTTGCTGATCCCATCAATGCATCTTCTTTCTCCTTCTAACAGCCATCTGTTGCTCACAGACATGCCCCTTACCTCTTCAGTTGCATTTCCACCATCCGTCATGTTCTCTCAGCCAAAACTTGTCCGTTTTCTCCTCAACATTACCCTCTAACTAGCTTCCCAGTGTGGTATTCTTATTCTTGTACTCATTTTTACTCTTTTCTTTCTTTCTTAATGTGTCTCCTGGGATCAGTTTAACAAAATGCAGAGCTCTGCTATTACCCTGCGGGGATGGCTATTTGACAGCTCCAGTTCTTATTACAACACAAGAGGATAAGGATGAAGGTAGATTGTGACTGACTGCTAATAAATAGTCTCGAGGGACTCAACAAGATAAGATAGCCAGGTTTACACATATTAAACACTGATCTCTTCCCTGATGGTGAAATAACTGAAGTTACAAAGAATGAAACCAGTAGAAAACTGATATCAGCTGGAGATGTCTTGCAATAAATGAAGACTAGATGTGCATTTTCTGACAGCACAAATCAATATACATATATTTCCTGTTTTATCACATTTGCATTCATCAAAAGAACTGATCAGAGCCCACTAGAAGAATGCCTAGAGCGATGTGTTTGGAAAAGGAAGGAGAAATACAAGATGTAAAATTAAACCTGAGGCAACACATGAGAGCGACTGTAATTCTCAGAGGGATGAAACAAAAGAGATGAAACATGCAAGTAAGAAGCCAACGCAGTGTGAAAATAAATACATTTTTGTGCTATAATACTATTTATATTTAAAGGATTTCCAGATGATGCAGGATCAGAACTTCAATCTGCATTCACAAGCATTTCAATCAAGCACAAATATTGAATTTGAAAATGCTGTGATGAGTGAGGACAAGAAGGTTTGATCTGCTTGTTTGTATTTTTTTGTATACAGTAGAATCTGCCACCTCCACCACTGCATAAAGACCTGCTGCAGTGTTTTTGGCACCTTCAGTCAAAGTTGAGTTGAGTATTCAACAGCAAACCGCTCCCATGAGAATCCATGAAAATGTTTGTTTGCTTGTTGGTGTTGGTTCGCTCTGCCCTCCCTCCACACTCACTCTGACCCCAGGGCTAAACAACTGCGATGAGGGTGAAATCAAGTGCTCACCTGCTTGTTGCACTAATTCGCAATACAGACAGAGAGAGAGAGAGCAGAGGAAGAGAAGTGGAAAAATCCTAGTCTAAATGGGACAAGAACATAAGTGAAACATGGAGCAATATAGCTATTCTAGGATGTCATATGATCTTGTGATATGAAATATAGAATTACCAGCTAATGCATTGTTTCCTTTTAAGATCTTAATTAAATTTCCTCTATGAGATAGCAATACTCTCCTTGAATGTGAATATTTTGGTATCTCATGAATTGATAATATATTATAGAGTATATTATTTAAATTACTGGGGGTTAAGGTTGATAAATAGAAGATCCTTGAGGTGATAATTATCTCCGCCAAGGAGGTTATGCTTTCACTGGTGTCTGTCTGTCTGTCGGTAAAAGGCAAGCTATGAATCGAGATCCAGAAGAAATTGCCATTACTGAAACTGTGATTCTTGTGAATAACTTCAATAAAATTGCTAAATGTTTGTTTTCATGGTTAAGGAAGCCATAAATGTACATAAAATAAATGTAGGACCATTATTTTTTTGTAAATCACAATATAGGGAGGGAGACCGAGGTGCTTGGCGGAGGTCTGCGCTCTCCGAGTGCTTTTCTAGTTATGAAATCACCTTGCAGTCTTGACTGTATGAAAATAACACAATCAGAGGAGGGAGGTCCCTCCTGTGCTGTTATTAATGCCATGGCTGTGCTGCGGCAGAGGCTCTTTCCTGTGTCCCTTCTCTTCCAATGCTCTCAGCTGTATCAGACTGACAACGGAGTTCTTTTCATAATTTCAGACTTGGTTTATGTTGTTTGTTGCCATGTGAGCATTGACCAGCCGGTCCTATTTGCCGACCCCCGCTTTCCTGTGTGGAAGTTAAAGTAACAAAATACAAGGTATTGGCATTATTGACGCTCACGTCACAAAGGTAATAATCTGTCATTATACTTACCTTTAAATACATGCATTTCCCTCATCAGCAGGTATTCCATGCATATATGTTCTTTAGTGTTTATAAATAAGATATTTTCATCAAAAATGGAATGAAGACAGCATGTCCTGTGAGGCTGGATGGGGGTAGGAGGGGCGTACGTAATGGTTTATGCTGGTCTGTGAGCGCAGATCAGTTTCTATACTTAGCTTTTGACTGAACCTCCCCCCCTTGAAGTCACAAAGGTAGTTCTAGAACCCTAAATACTCATGTATTACGGACAGACCAAGATGTCAGATAGGATTATGATTATGCTTGGAATTGAGATTCACCTAGCGATTGTTTTTTTTTTTTTTTAACCAACCCTTCTCATCTAATTGTGTTTGAATCAGTGTGAAACTGCTTCATCGTATAATCTTCACTCAAGGGATGTTTCACATCAGGGGGGCTGTCTCTTAGGTATGTCGTATATCAGGAATGTCGTATATAGGAAAAGCCTTTTAGAAACGAGATTTCCTGCAGGACTTGCAATTTATTCACAGCTACTCAGTGCTTTTATTTATGTAGATCTAGCGACTCGCTCCGGTACTGCCTTCATACATCTAATTATGTGCGGCTCATCAGAGACTGATTACTTCTCAGTAAAACATTAAATACTGTAATGATAACACTGCTTGCAGCAGATACAGTCGCTATAGGACAGGCAGCAGATGAAGCAGTGCACTGTGTTTAGGATTGACAGATTTCCCAGCTTTTCAGAAGGAGTGTTCTTGCAGAGCTAATGAGCAATGAGTTATCTGCAACAATGCATTGTGGGAAGAAATGCTGAAAAATGGTTGTGAGTCTAGAAAGATCAAATCGTAAACGGAGAAAACCAAGTGAGGGAACGTAATCAACATGAGCTACCAGAATGTTGACGATGTTTGATGGCGGTCAAAATGCATCGCTTTTAGAAACATCACAAGAAGCACATTTGAAGATTCAAGAGACCGAAACAGGTCTTCAAACAGATGACAGCCTCTGGCTCATTGAAGCAGACATTGATTCCACTGTGAGCCACCTGTGTCTAATACATATGCAGTATGGGTGCAGCAAGCTAAAACCCCAACACATATGCACCTTCTTCTTTTCGGGAGTATTGCTGTTGTGGCTAACATACTGTATTAAATGTTTGCATATATTATATATTACAATATAAAATATTGGCGTTTGAGTTTTAAGCAAGAGCACATTCACCGTATTATCAGCACTGAAACACATTTATCATAATTCTGAGGCTACAACATCCAAACAAGGACGTTTGCACCATTGTCTGCGGAATGAATTTATTACAAGGCAATAGTGCTTACCAACCTCCTTATCACAGACACGTGAGACCTCTATCTGATATAGATCTGTCTCACGTGGCAGAGGTAAAAAAAAATACCATTGCTGTAGGAGATGGTGGGATAAAGAATAAAAGAACAACTGTTTTGTGATTTGAATCAAAGCAGAAACCTTGTGGCTGAAGAGACCAGAGCGCAGCCTTGCAGGACTCGGTTTTAGCTCACCCTGGACACATCAAATAGCAGTTCTCTACACAGTAATATAACTTATTTTGCTAGTTCCATTCATGTATTAATGGGGATGACAGTTTATGTACGGGCTACATTAAGTGGGTCTTATTTCCACTAGATTTTCTGTCTCCTTGCATTTATCTCAGTATTTACCAGCAGGTTGCCTGTGTGTCTTCAGGGCAACCTGTTGAATACCTGTTGAGTCAGGATAATTGCCATACAAACAAATGATAGTAGAGACGACTATGCAGCGGCGTCACTGAACTATGTCCTGTATTTAGCACTGACAGCGTTGCTAACTTACAATACATAATCAACTGAAATTGTCTAAACCAAATATGTTAATTGCAAATTGCACACTGATCCTGACTAACGAATGAGCCCAAGAACCGTTAGTTAGCGAACCAACATAATAAAATTACCGCAGCTACTGAGCATTGTTCTGTGTTTCTAAAACAACAATAAACAACATTGAGACTGTGAATGATGTCAAAGGTGTCAAACAATATGGTCCACATAATGTGCAGAATGCAGACAATGGAAACAAATTGGGGTAAATTATATACTGTAGATGACAGATCAAAGGGAAAACTGCATTAATGAGTGAAGAGATGAAACAGATGGCAATGCTTTCACACTGGTCACGTAATGGAGGTTGTATGCAACAGCTTTTGCAATAATTATACTGCAAGTCTAGCACAATCCATGTCAAGATGGCAGAGAAAAAGAATGACTGACAGTATAAATTAGCATTCATTTAAAGAGCAGGAAAGGAAGAAACACAAGTTGTGGCATCTACCTCTACCCTGATGTACTGCAGGCCTAAGAATTGGAAAATAAATCTTATGAAATTTGCTTGACAAGCAACTTCTGATCACATAGATCCCATCCGTGCTGAAATATTGTGTTCAAATATGCTGCAATGGTTGTGGTCATTATTGTCATTTGTGACACTGATGATTTTAATAATGTAAGAGCAGCATCCTGGAATAATTATTTGGCATCATACACAAAGCCCATGATAAGACATCTAGACTATTTCAGTTACCCAGGAAAGTCAAGAGGTTACGAGGTAGTGCCCACATAGACTGACAGTATGCACAGCCATGAAAAGTTGAATGGGACAAGTAGGAGCCATTTCTGCAGCCCATCTAACACAGAATGGTAAAATGCAATAAGTTATTTCAGCTCATGCAGGTTTTCATATACCTTTAGAAAATTAATCAGTGTCAGCTCCTCCAAGACTGGAAAAGCACTCTTTCATTTCATGCATGATAAACTTGATTTTGTCGTATCGCTGTTCACTTCCAACCGTCTCCCAAAAGAGGAAATGAAAGAAATGTTGGTGCGCAGAAGAAATAGAACAAAGAGAGAAAGTGACAATTAGGATATTGGATCCTAATTCAAGAAATGATTAGTGTCAGAGACACAAGGAGACCCAAGGATCGCTTGGGCTGTATCAGACAATCTTTTTCCAAGTTTAAGTAGTTTTGTGTGGCTGCCATATATTCTAAAGTAATCCAGGCACAAAATGAAAATAGAAACATTATCTTGAGATTTATTATGCTTTTTGACTTCTGGGCAAAACCACTGACTTAATTCGACATGCTTATCAATTTTGCTTGAAGGTTATTCTGCTGATTCGGTACACAATTTAACCCTGACAGCTAATGAATATACTGTGGATGAAAGAAGCGTAATAGGACGAGCAAACCTTTTTATTTTAATTTCTGATTCATAACTATGGTGATAGTACAGCATAAGTGCAGAAAAGAATAACTAGAAAGACAATCAGAGATTGCAGACCCTCGCCTCTTGTGAGACAGTAAACAGGGCTTCCGGATCAGAGGGGCCAAACCTGCTCTAGCTTGCTTCTCCGGAACGGGACAAGATACAACTACAACTGTAAACTATATAAAACTAGAATGGACTATGAGTGTGCACACCACATTTGAAGTCTCTAGCTCCAAAATTGAGGTCAGGATGGACTCCTGAAAAATGCAGATTTTAGAACGAAAATTAGCTCTCAGATCCGGATTGTGATCCGGATCCGGCCGAAAATAGTCATGGTCATAGACCTTTAAGGAGTACTTATGTGTGATTTTTTTCAGATCCATACCGCCATGCGTTTTGAAGAAATTAAGAAAAATGTCAAAAAGTGCCCTATCTCGCAATGTTAAAGAATCCTTTAAAAGATTCTAGAATCTGGATCCAGATCCGGATCAATGCCATCCTCGGGGAGGACCGAGCCACGGACAGAACCTTGCTTGTGTAAGGTCAAGTCGATTGGGTTACTAGTTTTTGAGTTATGCACGCGGACAGACAAACAAACAAACAAACAGACAAACAGACAAACGGACCCAATTGCAATACCCTCGCCTCCCCTTCGGCGAGGGTAACAACACCCACATAAAAGTATGTTTTAATACTCCAGTAGACATTTAATGAATGTGTATTGTATGGAAGAATGATGCAGTGTGTCACCTTGGC
Source organism: Brachionichthys hirsutus (assembly GCF_040956055.1). Taxonomy (NCBI): domain Eukaryota; kingdom Metazoa; phylum Chordata; class Actinopteri; order Lophiiformes; family Brachionichthyidae; genus Brachionichthys; species Brachionichthys hirsutus. The sequence goes on along the minus strand of NC_090903.1, from coordinate 11,258,932 downwards.
CTTGATAAACAGATGCTCTGTCCGAAGTTCCACAAATCCTGCTGTTGGGTTTATTTTAGGGAGGAAAGAGTGTGGAGCCTTAATGGACTTGATAATGGGGATGTGTCCTGTGACAGCCATTACCGCCGAAGCTTAATGTGCACTTTCCAGGTAGTATGTTGACATTTTCAGTTTGGCACATCCAAAGGTTTGGCTCACCACGCATGCCTCTCCTATGTGCTCAGCCTTCCAAGGATAATGAGCTAATTTGTTTTTCAACAGGATGGTGCCAATGCTAAAATGAGAACAGATCTCTAAGGGAAATCCACTTCCTCCTCTCACAGGAAAGGCCTGTCACAATAATGTTATGGATTATAGTTTTGTTTCCAGAAATTAATGTTAGTGACCATTTTTTTCTTGTTTGGAATTAAAAAACAGGGATTTAGTGCAAATATGCATTTAATCTAGCATAAGGTTAGTAGAAGCACTGCATCTTCCGCATTACTGGTAATACATTTATCAAGGGCAAATTTATTTGCATAAATGACTCGTAGACAGCGACCACCTGATGAGAAAAGCATTACTTTGAAGGGGGAAGAGTTTAGATGAATGGTCCTCCATCTGCCTCAGTGCTGTTTGTTTACTTAAGCTCACACCATTACACTCATCTTAAATACATTACGCATGACATTAAGTGTTAATTGCAATTTCATTCATGTTTGCCTCTTTTAAACTGTGTCTAATTTTAGGGTTTACGGTACTCACTGCGAAAGAAAATACAAAAATAATTTGATTAAAATTGACATTATTGTTAAGGCAGAGGCAAACGTTCTCATTGGGCTTTTAGGCTTCTAAAAGCTTTATGAAGTTGTGTATAATTGCTTTTATAATGCAAAGCATCAATGGTCGGTTAATGTTAACACTCTGAGACAGAGCTGCTATGCATCAGGGAGGAGAGATGGTGAAGGGCTGGCAAAAGTATTAACCATGCTGGTTTTAAATTACTTAGAATAGAATAGAAAGCCTTTATTGTCATTGCATAGTGGATACAACGAGATTAACTTTTGTTAAGGCATCATTATAACACTTAATATACATATATAATCTCTTATATACAGAGAAGAACACCTCACATCCTTTAGAATACATGGGTTCTAAAAGCTAGCGCCATCATCTGTGCATGTTGATATCACGCAGCACCTTGAAGGCAGCAACTCTTTAGGTCTTTTATCAGCCATTGCTTTACTTCAGTTGGTCATTTCTCTAAATTAATTATTCACAACCTTTTCAATAAAAAGTATATGATTTGTGAGCCAACAGGAGCCCAGGTATGTGGTTGGATTTACTCACAGTCCCCGCAATATTACTGAGTCCAGAGTCTCAGCGCTGGTGATTGAAAAGCTGACAGGATGAAGGTTTTATGGGCAAAAACTACACATGATATTGCGTCATATAAGCAGGTGACTCACAAACCTCCCGGTAGAGAACATCAGCAACAGCAGTGCTTCTATATCGATGGACAGATAGCTGAAGGATTGGAACAATGCATAAAATATTGCATGTCGATTTGCTTCAACCCATTCTCAGTCATACATGCTTCACGCTCAACTACAAGCTATCTGTAACCGTTTACGGACTTTGAACAAATAGATCGCAATGGCGGAAATCTGTCAGAAGCGATTTCTTCTCGGGAATTCAATGCACATCTTCGCAGTGATGGGCAAAGCCATCTTTCTTGGGAAATAATAGTGCTGCAGACGGATTGAGTCGACGTCTGACGTGAACTCACGGGTTGCCAGAAGAATCAAGAAACGTGTCTGTGAGATGTCAGGGAAGAACTATAAATCATTCAGACACTTAAAGACGTTTTACTACCGAGCCTCTCAGCTACCTCTTTACACTGTTATCACATCAACCACATGTTAGTCTTGTCATGGAAAGTAAAGGATAAGAGACTGGACAGGAGGGGCTGGGATCCAAACGAACTTTACAGTACATTACATATTACATGTCCATCAGATATCAGAAGTAATACCGGAGATATTTTTTTATTTTATTTTTTCTGAGTCGCAGCAGACAAGCAAACATCCAGCCTGTCTCTGCCTCAGAGTTGAACCATTCATGATTATTTCCTGACAACGCTGTCTGTCCTTCTCAATGACACCATCCAAAACCACGCCCTCCTCATCTGTTTCAATATTCAGCTCACAGCTGCCACAGGAGGACCTCGCTCCAGCATGCATTGCTGGATGCTCATTTTTGCAAGCTAACTAGTCTTGTATTGGCAATGATAAAAATTAATATGAGAAGGCACATACCATTATGGAAAGCGCTTATGTTATGCACATATAAGACTGACCATATTAGCCCTTGCAGAAATAGCGATTGTGCTAAATTGATGCGACTACATGTGACAGAGTGGTCGTTATTCATTTTAATGTCTTAAAATAAAAACATTGTCAGAAAGACTTTTATCTCCTTATTCCAATGCGAAATGTTCATATCTGTTTGTCTGTTTTGTGACACTACCAATTGTTGAGCAGTTGAAATTTGGGTAACTCGACACAACAGCTTGTCGTCTTGTATTTTGTCTTAGTTGCTCATGTCACAGTGGCGACACTGTCTGTTGGATTAACAGTCAGTGACTCACGGTCAGCTCTGTCGATAAGCCCATATTCGGAGCATCTCCCTGGTTAGTTCTGTTTTGTTGTGTTTATTTATTGTGTTTACAGAATTCATGTCGGAGTGGATTCTGTTACATCGGGTCAAGCTCTCCACCCAGGCTGCAGAGTCTTTTCTGTTGCATCCCTCACAAAATATCCTAGAGCATAGCTTTATTTTTACTGTTTTCTTATTTTTATTTTTTTAACTCTACTGTCAAATATAATGACATCCTGATCTCAAACGTCTACCCAACACAGGGACCCAGACAAATAGAAATGAAAGCGCCACAACACATAAAGCAGGTGGTGACTGTCAATCCACAAACAATTTTAGTGTTCAATAAGCTATCTATTTTTCTTTCATTCAATCTTTTTTCACATTGATTGCAACTTCTTGAGAACATAACACAAAGTAGCAGCTGCAACACCAAACTTTAGAGCAAAAGAGTGACAGGAAACCACAAACAAACTCAGATGTTGTTTTTTATACCCTTGCTTTTATACGGGGCATAATGGTATGAGAGTTTTTCAGTTATTCAACAGAACGTTATTTGTATAGCCCAAATTTACAATTAACAATTTGCCTCTGAGGGCTTTGCCATCTGTGTAGAGTAACATCCTCTGCACTTAAGCACTTGATCGAGGTGAGGGAAAATTCCATAAAATAATACTAATGAACTCTCAGGCCATGAGGATAAGCCTCCTGTAATGAATTTACAATACAAAATACATGCAATCTGTAAAGATTACTGTTTGTCCTCAGACTGTGTCCAAGTGGAACAAAATCAAAGCATTGCGAGGTGAACTTTCTACCTCTGTGGACAAGAAGGAACTAGATATGATCTACTACACAGTGGTTTCCTTTCCATTCTACCAGTCAGTTGACTGTAGGGTATAACGTAGAGCAGTGAAACATTTCACAGTTCAGATACATTGACATTCATAGCATCAATAGAATTGCCAATGATACTAACCTTATTTTATTCTGACAGCAGGAGAGCAGACGGCATGGGGAGCACACAAACATTACTTTTTTATCTTCCCAAAAAAAGAGAGCCAGATGAGATTGAGTGATGGGTGAGACAAATCATTGTTATTGGTGGTGCTGTACACTTTAATGTTGCACTAAGTTCTGATCCAGATCCAGATATAACACATATATCCCATTTTCTTTTTTTTTTCTTTCTGGTGAAGAGCTATTATGCTGTGGGAATCTGCCAAACGCTAAGTGGAAGGACCCCCTTATAATTAGAAAATCACCCTTTCCATTGTCTCTTCGTAGCTCCTTGACACGATTATTGAAAAGTTTTTTAAATTATCCAACTGCAGTATTTGTCAAATTTCCTTGCTGTAAGGTGAAACACCATCAGTGACCATTTGATGGTCCAATCAACAATGTATGCACTATAGTTGGCAGGGGAATATACAGTATATAAATCAATGGTACAGCTTGAGTTGTTTCTTGGCTCTAATTTTGGAGAAAAAATAAAGCTCAAATTGTTCAGTCAGTATTCGAGTTCATCATGGAAAGATTACAAACTGATGCCTAAAAATATTATTGATTTTCCTACAAACTCTTGTTTTTCTAATAATTAACAGTATGAGATTCAACATTTTGCAAAACCCTAGCATTGTCTTCAGGTCGAAGATGAACCACCACTTACTTGGTGCATGATTTTTTTCTGGAGTGATGCCAACATTACAACAAGTTAAACATTGCCTTTATTCATATTTACATGAATTCCATAACTTTCTGTTTGAGCTCAGACAAAACCAAAACATTCTCCTGTCAGGTGCAGCTCTGCCATTCCCCAACCTCAAAATCACTGAGCTCAAACGGTTTCATGAACACATTAAACATTTCTTCAAAGCATTTTTATTAATGTTAGAAGAATTTAGTGGTTAGGAGAAGTGGTTGAAATTGTTCATCTCGGAAACGGGAGCAGTTTTTCTTTCTGTTGTTAGTCAGGTTAGATGCCTGTTCTGTCCAGGCATCCCTTGACAACGTTAAAGTATCATCGTATCATACAAGCCTTTTACTGCTACCATTATCAAATCGTGACCTAATTAATAGGACAGAACAAAAGAATAGGCAAAAAATATAAGCAGAAAATACATGTTTATTATCTAAGACTGAATGAGAATAGTGTGGGTAAAATGCAACTTAATTGTGATAGGAATTTACATCTACTTCAATCAGATATTCCTACAAATCTTTAACATTGGTGGTTGGTTATATTTAGATATTACATTTATGCACTTCTTTTACCACCTCGTTAGCCATTCTTCATTTTTGCTGCCTCTGTTTAGAATTTCTGTTTTTTTCTGGGACATTCCAACCTGTTTTGAGTCGGCATCTCATAACACGTTTTGCATTTAACTCGGGGGCAACTCTCCTTTGGCTCGAAGGATTGTCCATAAAGTTGGAGCAAACTTAATTCGTTTTACATGGACTGTGAAATCAGTGAGCCAGATTTATACAATATTCACTACAGCAGTTGCATGGTAGATTGTCTCATCCCTTCTTATTTGGCAAAGTGGATGCAGTACACTGGTAACATTATGTTTTCATGGGAAAACAGACTGTGTGACACAAACCCATAATGTTTTATTTTTTTTACTCTCTTTGGATCGTCCATGTGTAACTGAGCTGGTCTGACGAGGCAAAGAAAAGACTCTTGTAAAAAAAAAAAGCTGTGTGTTTTGGTTGATCATCCCAACTCTGCAAAGCAGATGTTCTTTATAATGGATTCAATTATGAGTCAATGAGCATGAACGAATTGCTTACAATCTTCCACCCCTTCCCTGATCTGATCTCAGAGTTTACTGACAAATACCGTAAGCAGAAATATACGAGCTCATGGTGATTGTATCAGGGTTGATGATGTGCAGTGATGATTGGAGAGGCTTAGATTTGGTTTTGACTGATTTGACTAATTTTGTCTAGAAAATGCATCAGTTGTTGTCTTGTATCTTTTATATTACAACTCTTTCAATTGACTTTAAATTATTATTTTTTCTCTTCAAATCCATCCATCTGTTTTCATCTTTATGCACAGTCTGTTCATTTATCAAATCAATCTAAATAGAATTAAATCAGTTTTGGGAAGCGTCATATGAATTATCTTGGTAAAAAAAAAAGTTACTCCTTTAAGGTTTTATTCCAGCTAATCTGACAACATTCAGTTGTCAGATTAGCTGGAAATGAGTGATGACTCCTGTCCCCTTCATGATGAGCATTAAACATTTATTATTTCAACATCATCGTCCTGTGGCACACTCCTTCCTCCTGTCAGGGGAATATATGCTGCCCGAGGTGTCCATTATGAAGCCAAAATGGCTGCAGACCGCCTTTAGCCACTCTTTGCTAAAAGTAGGCACAGAATAGGGACAAGGTGTAAGGATTAATCACCAGACTGGGAGTTTCTGTTGGCTCAGTATACAAAATGAAGGGAAATCTGTTCATCCACCTGTGTTCCAGAGTTCATTCACCACCTAGACCTCATAGTTGTAGTTGGAACAAACATGGGTAAATAGAACGCTTCGGGATCAATACGCAGCTGATATATTTAAATGTTCTCTCTTTGCCAGTGATATGAGACAGTCGAGTGTTCAGAGTGTTGGCCCTCCAGAAAGGTCAAGCACAGATTTTGCTCACTGCTCAGCTCTTGTGTCTGGGCCCATGGAGAGGTGACACCTTGCAGTTGTTTTTGCATATTGGTCAAGGCCCATCATCAGATGCTCACGAGCAATTTCTCTGCACATTTTGCCAGGAGGGCATGTTAGTTCAATGTTTGGATTAGGCGTTTCCCTTTCTAGCGAGGTGCTGCAGAACCTTTTTGGTTGATCCATAAGAGCCTGTTGCCCCTTAATGATGTACCATAATTTATGCACTATAAACCGCTACTTTTTTCATGCGCCTGTATATGTACAACATCTTATTTTTTCTTTTTACATTTAATGGCTGTGGTTTATAATCAGGTGCGCTCAATAGTCCAGAAATTACGGGAGTCCCCTCAATCAAAGGAACACTAATAGCAGGTGCTCATTATTTGGAAGGTCTTTAGATTTGAATTATTGTAAATCATACCACTGAGCAGTGCTTCAATAGTTCATGTTGTGCTAATAAAAGTTGACATGCCTGACGTGCATGATGACATCCATGCACATTTTTTTTCATCATCACTCCCACACTCGCACAAAAATGAAAGACGAAAAACACTTCCTGTTGTGCATGGAAAGGAACATTGTGCAGTGTTTCCTGCAGTCTCCGGTGCAGTAATGCAAAAAGCAACAAATAATCCCTAGACTTCTCTTACAATCTTTTTTTGTTGCTTTACTTCAACTCGAACAACCACAGTGCAATTCCTTCTTTTCCTTGGTTATCTGAAATTCTTACTTCCTGTGCTTTTCCTCTGCAGGTTACGTTGTTGCACCTATACGCATTGATTGGCACAGCCTTAATATAGACCTGTCTTTGCAGTCGGTAGCCAAAACTGTAATTTGTCACATTAATAGTCCTCCCCCTCTTCCATACAGGCACAAGCAAACACACACCTGCTTTCGCAGTATGGCTCCATTCAACATGCACTCTTATCATTCCTGCTTTTTCTTTTTTTTAAACCACTCTTCAAGCCTCACTTATAGAGCTCTCATCTTTAATGCCTCATTTTCCATATTTCTATTTTTACCGTTCCTCCTTCACATCTTCCCATTGGATTTATTCTGTATATGTGCATGATATGGTCATGTTTTGCATGTTGTGTTTGTATGACAATCTATAGTTCTAAGCCCTTACCACCCCCTCATATTTTGCAGACAATAAAGAAGACCAAATAACTGAGTGGTATAATGAGATTAAGTGAAACAGCGTTTAGTTTGCTTTCTAAAACAATGCCCTCAGCTGCTAATGCTGAAAGAGCCCTGGCCTTTGAGAAGCTGTGACTTGAATTTTAAAGACAGCATTTGCCTTTGCCTGTCCTGTGTCAAATGCAAAATTAGACTAACCCTGAAGAAGATGACTATCCACCTTATAACAGACATATGGCTCGAAATTAAATGCAAATTCAATAGTATTCATTAAATCTGTTTTGCATACAGCTTCGCATCCCTTCCTCTTTCCTGCTAATTGCTTTTCTCTGTGCTTTGTATCCTATAACCTAAGAGAGGATTGAAATACAGAGTGCTTTAAAGCTTGTCTTTGCCACAAATAGGTTAGGTGTTAGGTATATAAGATTAGGAGTAGCATTATCATACATGTATTTATTGAATGTGGTTTTAAGGCTACATCAGCCCCATTTTAGTGAATACAAATTATTATTATTGTTGCTGTTATTTTAGGTGATGTGGCAATTATCAGATAATGAAATAGCATATATTAAATACTGCATATAATCGAATATAACTCACTGACACTGAACAGCTTTTCACAGTCATTGTATTTTATTTTAAAGTTTTGAGGGTCTAAGCATTTAGTCCTGGTAGACATGCTGACCTTCCCTGAGAGGATTGCAAACAGATTTCTCAAATTGCATTTGTAACTTAGATGTTAGGATGTTTAGACTCATCACAGATATTATGTCTGTTTGTCCTTAATGTCTTCTGGTCTAAAGCTTTTCACTATGGGTACAAGAAAGATAAAGAGTAGTGGGTGTGTGTGTGTGTGTCAAATCACAACCTAAGATAAATATATCTTGTTTAATTTGTGACAGATTCCTCCCACTCAGTCTCTGCTCTGTGCTTCTGCTAAAAAACGCACTGACTCCTCGTATAACTGTTTTATTCATGTGCTGTTTCCAAATGACTGTTTCCCCTAACAAGGATTTTAGTTTTAATCGGCCAACTCATTTTGGTCCGGGGAAGAGGATTAAAGGGAACCCCCCCACTGAATCTCTATCTGCACATTATAATGCAAGTTCAGTACCAACCCTATCCTGCTTATGATCTCTTCTCGACTGCAAAGGCTGAGATGTAATCCTCAGTCACAAGCACAAAGAGCATCTTAAGTTATTAAGACAAGTTGGACACGCTTTCTTGAATAATGTAAAGATCTGATAACGTGAGAAAAATATTTTTGAAATGAACCTCTTTCTGGAATTTATAACAGTTTAAATGTATGTTTAATCCATGTCTAACGATCCTTTATCTTGTTTCTTCTCTTCTCTTCTTCTTTCCTGACCCAATTTTTCTCTGTCTCATTCTTTTTTCTTACTTTTCTCAACCTATATCTTTTTTTCCCCCCCGTCTGCATCATTTCTTCAAATCCTTCTGTGTTCTCCTCTTTGTTTCGTGTCTATTTCCTCTTTCCTCTATCCAGCATGTGAGTTGATGAACCAGGGGATCTTAGCTTTGGTCACATCCACGGGTTGTGCAGCCGCTAGTGCCCTACAGTCCTTGACAGATGCAATGCACATTCCCCACCTCTTCATCCAGCGAAATGGGGAAGGTGCTCCCCGTACTTCCTGCCAGCTCAACCCTAGCCCAGATGGAGAGAGCTACACTTTGGCTGCCCGTCCACCTGTTCGAATCAACGATGTCCTGCTCACCCTTGTCTCAGAACTGTACTGGCAGAAGTTCATCATCTTTTACGAGAGCGACTACGGTGAGTCTGGATGAATGGGAATAGCTGATGGTCAATGGTATCTAATGAACAGAAATGTATTCCCAGATAGTGAAATATAATTGAATCAGCAGTGAAATGTTGTTTGGAAAAAAAATCAAATAAAACAAAGAAACTCTGTCCTCCAAGTAACTGCAATGAACTGGCGAAAACTAGATGTTGGAAGTAATACTTACCTCAATCAACATTATTGAATTGGTGTTAGATTATACTTTTCCAATACTGGGTAATCGCTTTACTGCTTGCCAAAGTGCAAAAAAACGTAAATCTGTTTTATATTTTCGGGACAGGAGAACTACAGTTGATAGAGTGGATCGTGCAAAGAAGCCCTCAAGGAAATAATGTCCAAGTTTCCTTCTCATTCCAGTCGCTGTGTTTAATGTGACACTGACCACATTGAACACTTATAGGGCTCGTATTGATCTATTTCTGCCTCAGTATTGTTTCGTAGAAAGTGTCGTCTCATCTATCGAGTTTCACAGAAGGGTATCTAGATCTGTCAGAGTTTTTATCTGCCTTGTTTTCTTTCTATTATCTCTGACTAGCTGTCTATCTAACCAGAGCGTTGTCTATCTGTCTTTCTGACTAGACATCTTGCTTCATATTTCTTTGTTTCAGAATATCATTGTCTGTGTCTATCGGAATAAACCAGCCTCTGCCATCTACCTGTCTGTCTATCATTCATCTATTATCTATTACGTATCTATCATCTGTACTTTTGTTTTGTCTTCTGTCTCTCAATCTTTCTGGCTGGCTGTCTATCTAACTAGAAATAGCCTAACAATACATCCTGTCTGTCTCACAAACTTTCCGTCTTCACTACACTTTTTCTTGCTGTTTATCTGTCTGTTATTGACTAGCTGTCTGCCTGTCTGACTAACACTCTGTGGTTGAATTCGTGACTGTCTCTGACTTGTTTGGCAGGTTTCACACTGTGTGTCTTGCTTTCAGTCCAGTTTTCCATCAGCTGTATTTTGGGTAGATTCCACTTAGCTTTGCTCATTAGAATATTATTCCATTAATTAAATCACATTACAAGAGGAAGTCTTGTACAATATCCCGCATTAACCCTGTGCAACATATCACGACATTAAAAATGGCCCTGTGAGATGGGACCTATGACTGTCACATGGAGACGCAGTGGCACAAGGCGCCACTGTTGAGGAACAGCAGATAGGAATACTGGTCTAACACCAGTCTCTAAGCTTTTTAAAGTCTTCTATATGAGTTGCTCACAAAGTTTAAACCATTGACATTTGAGCTTGTGCCACGGTGTTTAAGTCCGCATTGATTAATTAAGAAATGCAGAAGATAAATAGAAACCTCATTACAGAACAGTCAAAATAGCAACAGTGGCTGTCTTGAAGCAGGACTACAGTGACTCACAATACTGCCTAGTGAGAAGAGATGTTTGCTAATGTGTGTTGGCACTACAAGATAGTAACTTCGATGAATCACACGTATGAATTTTAGGCCCTAAAATGAGATTTACTACAGAGATTAAAATGCTACAAGCTATATTAGCACCTTGCATACAAATGTCATTTTTCTTATACAAAGCTGGTCCTGCCTGTGTACTTTAATTACAGCTGCCGCTCACTTCACACGTCACGCCAACTGTCAGCTTCATGCAGTAGCTCCCAGTGTGTCATAGAGTTTGAAATACTGTGAGTTGTTGAGTATTAAAATTCACACTGAACACTTGTAATTCATATTTAACTAATTTCAGATGCGACCTTGTTCTTTCGGTCACTACCCAAAGCTTGTGACCACAGGTGAGGGTAGGACGGAGATCGACCGGTAAATGGAGAACTTGGCCTTTCGGCTCAGCTCCCATGACGCAGACGACAGCGCAGACACAGGGACGCATGTGCAAGCACATCTTGTGCATGTTTGCCCCGCTTGACGTCAAGACGGGCACGATTTCTTCCAGACTGGATGGTTTATTTAGCTGTTTTTTGGTTAAATAATGACCCAAACCCTCCATAATAGTAGTGCAGAAACATGGGAAAAGTGAGTTTTTCATAATATGGGACCTTTAACGTTTACAGTAATACAACTGTTTATAGGGAGAAGGGAGTTTCTGATTCTTTCATACCGGAAGTTGAAAACAGAACATTGAATTTTAGATTCAATGGAAGCATGGTTGCTATAACGGCCATCTTTATTGAACATGATACGGGGAGATTATGTGATTGATCTATGTGCTGTGTGATCTTCTCATTGTGCATGTAGCTTGAAGCACTGGAAGAATAATCAAATCCATACATCTATAGCGTGCATATTTGGAGAACTTTCATTTTCTAATCGTATCCTTTCGTCTTTGGATACAAGCACCAGGCTCTGCAGTAATAAAGCACAAGCAGAGTTGTTGCTTTATTACACCTTAAACAGCTGGCTTCCCTGACCTTATTGCCAATGTGTAGCTTAGTATAATGGTGTGCAGGGGGAGCTGAGTAATTCCAGGCTCCACCAATGCATCAGACGCATAAAAGGTGCTTTATGCAACTGACTTTTACGTCTTCACCTCATCTGGTTCCATTTGCCATTATACATTCGGAACACACACATTTTTTTATTATTAATTTGTAGTTCCATAAGAGCCAAGACATATCATTGTCACTGTTGTTATCATTATCATTTTGCAGAAAACATTGCTTTTCCTAAACAACCTTACAGAGTTGATAACAAGACAGCACCCGCTATACTTTGTGAATGCCTTTTAATGTGTTCTTGCTTGATCACAGTTTGTGGGTAGCTATTGATTTTGCGTGGGAGGGTGAACAGTGGTCAGACTATCTGCAAACAAAAGCTTCTGTGAAATTGCCTTCGTTTTATCATAACAAGCAGCATATAAAAGGCAACCGAGGTGAGATTATAGGAAATCTTAAGCAAAGGGTCGATTTTCTTGAACATCAGTGAGCTCCGTGGCAGGTCCGTGCGAGTTAACATGTGCTTAGTAAAGACTATGTAGCAGCTACATCTGTCTCTGCACACCCTGTGGCGAATGGCTCTGCTGGAGGAGGAGAGAATTAGGTGATTAGGAAGACTGATTAGGCTGCTTTTGTAGGGGCAGTAGGAGGATGGTTCCGACTGTACAAGTGCATTTACAACACAGTCATGGCCTGAGCACAGATAAAAGCAGAGGACATATCCAGCAGATTGTGTAGCAAAATTGTAATGGATATCACTGATTCTAAGGGTTGATTTTTTTTATTTTATTTTTACATACTACACTTCCCACAAGCTTATTTCGTATTGTTGCAGGGGCTTACATCAAAACAATCCCTCTGGAAATGGAATAAGGCAAAAACAGTTTGCAGATCCTTTATTGTGCACAAAAGGAAATCACACAGTGTTCATCACATAAAGCATTGCAGGAGTTCCTGGCAGGATATGTCTACAGGCAGCTTATATACACTTTGTCAGGCTTGTCATCCATTTTTTTCCCGAGTTATTATATATATATATATATATGTGTGTGTGTAAGCGATTTCTGTACACCAGGTGCAGTGGGAAAATAAAAGGTGTGATAACAGTGAAACAGTAAATTTCCTTTACATCTATGAGTTCCTTTATTAGTTAATAAACTAATCCCCAACACCATCAGCGGTTATCCCAAATGATCTGGAAATGTGAGGTGTTTGTAGATCCTGAATTCAGGCCTATTTATGCTCCTTTTATGTAAATGTAAATGTGCGTAAATGGAGAGAAACTGTAAATGTAGGGAGACTAGGTTTTGTGGTTTTGTATCTTATGCAGAACAGAAATACTCCAGGGAACAGTGAGAAATTTTGACACCTGATTGTAGTAAGTGAGAATTGCAGATATTGTATATGCAGTAAATATTGTTCTCATTATTATTCTCCATAATCAATGTCACTTAGCAGTTGGAAATGAAATCATTAATTGCCTCACAAATATGGTCAATTTTTAGGAGAAGGTTTTAACTGAACTATATTGAAAGGTATTGCTAATGTTAAACTACCTCCATATCTTACATACATGAATGGTAGTTGATGACTTCAACCAGAACAAGGCTTAAATGCATGCAGCGAAAGAAGGAGCCCTCACACAGTCTTGTTCCAGTGAAGTGAATGACCTCAGCAGTTCAGTATATTCTGCAACGTCTGTTTGGGTTAATGTGGAGCGGAGTGGGTCTATGCTCATGAAGCATAAACAGAGACGGTCTCAGTCGGCAGGCCTGGGAGAGAGAGAGAGAAGATCTTGCATGTCTGATTTATAGCTCCGTGAAACGGGCCTGCTCAGGTGTGCTGAAGCTGATGTGGTCTCAGCTCTGCCCTTCAGTTGCTTGAAACAGAACACCACAGCCATCAATAGAATGAAAGCTAAGGCTGACCATCAGGCAATCTTTTTTATTATACATTGAATCAGCTTTCGGATATATGATAAAAATGGAAATTGATTTGATTTGTTTCATGGTATAGCAGAAATATGGTGTCGCCACCTGGTGGCCTCTGTAGAAGGGGACCCACTCCTGAAGATTAAAGGCTTCGTTTTATGTAAAAGAATATATATATACAGGGGTGCACATAACCTTTTCAGAGAACTACTCAAGTGCGTAACAGGAGACGGTGTAGTCCTTACCCCATACGCAGCAAGGTCTTAATAAGCACAGTCTCCTTCACTGTCCTCAGTGTCTCCCCCACTATCCTCTGCTTCAACTTCCTGCGTGGCAGTAGCTTGTTTATTAGCAATAACTCGAAGAACCTGCTCAATGGGTGTTGTTTTCTCCACATCTTGCACAACAGTATATAACCCGGTATTTCTTTAACTTTATTTTTGTCACTGCGATCGCACTTTTTTATTTGGAAAAGAGAAAAAATTATCCTCTGTTTCTAACTTCACGTTGATGGATAATGACCTTCTCATTTATTAAGAGTGATATTATTCCCGCCTTCTGAACGACAATCTCAGGCACGTGTTAGTTTTTCGTTCTTGGAGGGGGTCTGGATTATTGTATTTACTTAATGTGAGTCTGGGGTTACAAGTAGGTTTATATATATATATATATATATATATATATACATACAAGAAATCACACAACCATAATTATGAGTATTATGTGTTCCTACCAATAGGTCCCTAAACCATACACTTCAAATCTTTGATAAAATGTGCATGATATGGTCATGTTTTGCATGTCTGCAGTCACTAAAGCAAGGATATATTGAAACTGAATCAGTCCCTTTTCACTTTCTGCCCTCGCGTTGTGCTGTTGCAATTGGTCTTCTGGCAGTGCGTAACAAACTCAGTGCCTGGTACATTTCAGATATCCAAAAAAAAAAAAAATATCCACATTGGCATTGCTTATAATTAGCTGATATTGTTGTAGCAGAAAAAAACAAAACAATGATTGCTTCATCAGACTCAGCTCAATTTTGGGTAAGCATGGGCTGGTGGTGGAACCATTTCCCAGGCTTTTCTGCTCTGATTGCAGCACATGCTTGCTAGCCGGGAACCGCCGAGCCTTTCATTCATGATAGTGCACGTTAAAGATCTAGTTCCACTCAAGTTGCTCCTTGAGATAGAGTGGAAAAGATAGTTAAAGGTATTTCTCAATTTCCCTATCTTCCCTGTCTCCTTTCAGATCATCGATATATAATGAAGTCGTGTTAAGTAGAAAATTGGAAAGGGACAGATAGCTATCAAGAGGTCAAGAGGTTGCCGTCTTATGAACAAGTCACTTAAACGGCAAAGAGTAAAGTTTGAATATCTGAAACTTCCAGGAGTTTTGTATTCAAAGTGAGACTTGGGTAAATATAGAAATCAGGCCTTTAATTCCACATTAATCCGCTTTACTGCAGCCTGTCCATCGCTGACACAGTTGCCAATGGTAAAGCCCACTGTCGATTTGAAGTATTGACTTTTAAGTCTGATGTTTCTAAAGGGGTCTTCTAGTAGCAACTACATGGCAGCTTTCCCCTGGCTGTTGGAGGAATTAAAAACTATGTTTGTTACAACATGTTTGTCGAATACCCCGTTTCAGAGATACAAGGATTTCACCCAGCAGCAGCATCACTATTGAAGGACGCAAACATTCCGTCAGGGATTAATATTCCTTTTTTAAATATGATTCTCTAACAAATCCTCTTGGATCAACAAATAATGTCTTTAACTTTTTGATGTGTCTGCATTAATTACCATTTGTTTACTTACCATGTGAAACATAAAACGGGGGCTCCTACTATTATACCCTCTGGACAGCAAAGAGCAGAGGAAATATAAAACTCATTATAGGTTTAGTTTATGCTCAATAGCAGTGTATTTTGTTGCAGCTGTATAGTACATCTAGATATGCAATTTAAAACCTCCAGTAGTTGAACAACAACAGTTTGCTGTGAACTGTTTGTGTGCGCTGACAAAAGGAGGAATGACTCAGAGATTGAGCCGCCGCCCGTTTCACCCAATGCAACAACACATCCAAATGGTAATCGCTTCACTTTAAAGACAAAGAAGAAAAGCGTGTGTATTTTTCTGTGTGCATGTGTGAGCGAGAGAGAATGGCGAGGCTTCAGAATGAGAACAATGAACCAATTAATTTCATAATTTCACTTTTCCTTTTATGTTATATTTCAGCACAGTAATGAAAATATGATTGTCAGATAATTGATCTAAGTCTTTATGGCTTATTGCTTCTCATTGTTGTTCTGGTCTTATTCGCTT
This sequence comes from Brachionichthys hirsutus, assembly GCF_040956055.1. Classification (NCBI taxonomy): domain Eukaryota; kingdom Metazoa; phylum Chordata; class Actinopteri; order Lophiiformes; family Brachionichthyidae; genus Brachionichthys; species Brachionichthys hirsutus. The sequence continues at coordinate 11,242,984 of NC_090903.1, read as the reverse complement.
CATTTCCAGTTCTTGCTGCATGGCCTCATACCTCATATGACTACCTCATGCCTGCATGGCGTGATATTATAGACTTGTGTGTGTGGCTCTGCAGTACGCTTTGCCTTTCAAAGCATCAGTATTTAGTCTGTTCTCAGTCCCAAGAACACTAGAGATCTGAGTGACTCATCAAAACCCCCGGGACACAACAACATAAAGCACACTCAAATTCACACACAAACACACACACATTAACAGATACCCATTTAGACAAACTTTCATTAGGGATTCAAAGGGGAATCCAGTATTACTGATTTTGGCTCGCCTGTTTCTCAATGCGGCATGAACTGGCACAAACTGGGCTTGGTGCCTCATCTATAAATCAGGAGGTCTCAAAACACTGAGAGGGTGCTAGTCCAGCAGGCCATCAAAACTGCTCAGGTGCTACCTGCCAAGATTAAGTAAAAATCTTTTTATAAACCGAGTTTCTTTCATGCATTAATCATTTCTGCAATCAGAAGCTATAACTCCCCTGTTGTTTCCCTCCTGTCTGAGGATTATTGTTGAGGAAATGGAATAATTGTCTTTTAACAACCGTGAAAGAGTGAGTGAACTTGGTTAGTTCTACTTCATTTCAGTCCACGATGGCTGCTTAACTGTGCACAGTTAACATATTGCAAATTATTTTGATGCCAAAAAGCCAATGAATGCAGATTCCAATGGCAGAAAGTGATTTGCTCAAAACGAACAGACATGACCTCGACAGTCTATCGAAATGGATCCTAAATAAACGAACAAGCGCAGCAATTTACATGCAGTTCCAGTCAGAACTGAAAGAACAATGGAACAGGTAATAAGATGGTGAGCGATTTTGATAGTGACAAAGGAGGTGCCAGATATAATGAAATAGGTGCCAATCTGAAACATCCCGGATGCTGTTCCACCAGGATCCAAATTAAGCCCTAAATGGGCTACTGTACCCTTTATGACTGCTGGAATTGCTGTGTCTATTGCAAGCACTCTGTTGCATATCACATTTGATGTGTGTCTGCAACACAGGGCACTTTGTGGTTTCCTGGAACACACACTGGGGACACAGTAACACCTGCCTGCAGTTTCATATCTTGCAAACCTCAGGAAACAGAATGACAGGAGTGCTTGTTTTATTTAGTCATACAGGGACAAATAATGGAACGTGCCATGAAGCCCTAGGAATAGAGCCCGGAAATAAATGTAGGTGTTCTTCTAAATAAACCCCCTCGAAAATGAGATGGATCTTCTCAAGGGGTTATTCCTCTTAATAAATAAATGTAAATGTAAACCAAAGCACTGTTTATTATAGGACTGTCTGTTTCTGTCTTCACCATCATCCATCATCTGCCGTCTTTTCCACCCCTGTTCAGATATCCGGGGCTTGCAAACCTTTATGGACCAGGCGTCACGGCTGGGTCTCGACGTTTCCTTGCAGAGAGTGGATCGGAACATCAGCCGAGTCTTTACTGACCTTTTCAACACAATGCGCACCGAGGAGCTCAACCGTTACCGGGACACACTGCGGCGGGCCGTGTTGCTCATGAGTCCTCGGGGTGCGCAGGTTTTCATCCACCAGGTAAGCAACACTGCAGCATTGTATGCAAAAAAATAAGATGAAGATAACTCTTCTTAAGTGGATATTTACATAATATATATGTAATATTGTCTGGCGCCCCAACTTTCATTATTTTAAATGTAGGTAAAGAAATACAGAGCAAGATTAGTTAATGATTAGTAGGAAGCAAACGGTTTAGTTTTCATTTGGAGCTTTCAGTTCAAATCACACCAGCGATCCTTCCCTTGTTAAATTGGATTAAACAAAATTGTAAAAGCTTGTCTGTAAAAATGAGACCAGATGTCAGAGATTAGATGGGTCCAACAGTGAATTGGATCACATTTCACCTGCCAATATTCTGATTTAAATGATGTGTTGCTGGACAGCAGAAACATTTACAGTAAAATATGAATTCAGCCTCACACTGTGCTGACAGCAAAGAGAGCTGTTCGCTGTACAGCTCGACAACACTGTATATACGTAACCCCTGGCAACGTTCAAACAAGGTCAAAGTCAGCTATCTATATACGTGAAAGCTGATCCAACAACAACATTATAGCAGTTGAACTAAGGAATATGTTGTAGTCAATGTATCAGCTCTCCACCATGCAGAATCAGAATACTTTAATAATCCCATAGGGAAATTATATCAGCAGCAATGCTCAACAAAGAAACAGAATAATTAACAGTATGTCCATAGTGCAGGAATAGATAAAGAAAACAAATTAGTTAGTAGTTTAAATTTTACAGTGACTTGCTCATTTTGTTACACACTTAGTGACGTACTTTAATGACTTTTACCGTGTTTTTGTTGTTTACCGAAACTGAAAGCAGAAAAAAAATTGGCTATTAAAGGGACGGCCTTATTTTTCATTCAAATGTTTTCAATCTCAACTGCAAATGAACCCTTTCATCCTTACTGCCGTGAGGGCATGCCCGCCCAAACAATGCCTTAGTAACCCACGTGGATTGTTCTGTGGACTCTTGCATGTCGCTGTTTGGCTTATGATAACTGTTTACAAAACCCAAGCTGATAATCTTTTGCACTTTCCCATGAATAGGGGGATATTCTGGTTTTGGCTCCAGTCTGTTTGTTTGTAAGAAGGATTATAGGAAACCTATTGGCGCACTTTTCGTGAACCTTTTGAAGGGTGCAGTATTAGCCAAGGAAGAACCCAGAACATTCATTTAGTGACTACACAAATCTTTTAGATATGAGGTTTTATGACATCCCCCCACCCTCTTTTATTTCTTACACTGTAAAAAATCTGAAAAAGTTGACTCAAATACACAGCTTTCGTGGTGTAAATGTCAGCATCTTTGATCATCAACCATTGCAAGGGGAAAACATCAATCGCGTAGGTCAAGATGAGCCTCAGCAGAAAAAAGACATCAGTTTTAAAGAAAACAGTGCAAAGCATGCGGATTCGACATATGATATAACACATTTAACAAATGTGAGGTCTTCACAGGAATGAAAAAATCAGGTGTTTTACTTACGTTAAATATCTGGGAAGTAAATTACAAGTTAATAGTTATTTCTCATCTCTGCATTGTCCTCAAATCCTGTTCCTTCTAAATTACTACCTTAAAAAAGTCCATGATTTCATTGCAAGCTTAATTTTAATGTCTTGTTCCAAGGATAGTGAGACATTTCCTTCAATGTCACTCATCACGGAGAGAAGAATAAACCTACGCTTTGTGTTGACATTTCTGTACGCCACTATAAGTATACTTATCCATCTAACTGAGTGGACAAGTTCATGTTACAGAGTATAGATGAAGGGAACTAAAATGGTCAGGATGATGTATTGAGTATAGTATAGGATAGCGAATATAATATATAATGTATACTGTACACCCATATGTTTTGTCTTCTTCATTGCACATGGAGCCCACTTTCATTTAAGTATCGCAGTAGAAAATCCCCGAGACAGCATTGTGTTATAAATGTAATGCATTGTTGCCCAGAGCCGATTTTGTGTCTTGAAATAAAACAAGATCCATGATATACTTGTATATATTTACGGATTAGTCTGTAATTAGACTATGGCGTGGAAAACACATGCCATAGAATAACTGTAGATATATTTTCTTCTTCTGTTTGAATTTAAGCGTGCCTTTCATAGTTGGCATTCTTTATCATTCTGTATTCAACTAGTGCAGCATGCCTTGAGGATAAAGAAATAACTAGGGCTTCACATTCTGCACTGTACCCACTGTGAATATGTGAATATATTCAAAGTGGCCGTGGATATTTGTTAATTCATCAAAGATTCATTAATACGTCGGTACTGGGAGAAAATGTAAATATGCTAATGTTCTGTATGGAGAATAATGGCGATGCTATAGAGACTTAAGTATCCCTGAAGGGCTTTAGCCTGATAGAATTCAGTAAGGCTGCAATGGAGACTGGAAATGTACCGAATGATGGATCAAACATCATCACGGGCAACCTTTCCATGCTCAGGGGGAATGTTTAATTACCCCTGTCAATCAGTCGGGATGTACTCTTTGCCCTATTGCCACAGCTTAAGAACCACTAGATGAAATGAAATGACATGTCAAGCATGTATTGTGGAAACTTTAAAAGTGTGTACCTCAATGCTGCTTTCTTTCTTTTCAATTGAACATTTTGAAACATGGTTAAAGCAAGTTAACCCCAAAAAATAACATCACAAGCACATACACACAGATCCTATTCTAAAACATTGTTTAGTGACTATGTGGTAGCTTTAAGAGAGTTTATAGCCTAAATGCGAAATGTACGAGTGGCTATTTGGGGGCATCCTTGAGACTTGAATTGGTTATTTTGGACTCTTTTTTTTTTCATTTATTTATTTTTGCCTCATTAATATGAAGGGATTGTCTTGCACGCATGAGCTAAATGTCATTCATTGCAACCACGAGTGACTGTAAGGTGTAGCGGCGATCCCATGGCGAGTGCCATTTGTCATAACCTTTGGTTGTAATAACTCCACACAAGAGCTGCATAATGCAGTCTGCAGTATCACTGTAGAAGATGGCGTATATACATCAAATCAGCCAGCTCACATTTTTCTACATGATTATATTGTCGAAAACAGAAATGATCAGGTATTTTGTTTCTATGTCTGCGCCGATTTGCTCCTCTGCAAGGTCAAGGAAATATGTCTCAGGAAGAGTAGGGCAGATTCATGAGAGGCACCTTGTCAAGCAAACACTTCATCAAATGGCTAATTTAGACAGACCATAATGATATGTTTAATGTGAAGAGATTGCTCCACACGACTAACATCCATACAAAAGTTATCTTAAGTCGCATCCTGTCACAAGTCGGTTGTCACTTCCACTGTCCTCTCTCAGAGCGTTTCTCAAACATTGAAGGAGATGCATATTTAATTGACAGTGGCTACTGCTTGTGCCAAATGTCTGGGCTCTTCTATTCTCCCATTCAGACAGTTTTGCCATCTTATTTCTTGTTCAGTTTTGGCTATGAGAGGATGTAGTGTCTACTGTCAACCCCAGTGCTGCCTTGTTCCTGACACCCAGCTATTCTCTGCTCCCTTCATGATTGGGAACTTCACTCGGGTCACGCAAGCCTTTCAGAGGACCATGCATTTGGACTTTGAGCTTTCAGTTGTCTCATTTCTGGGTGCTTGTGTGGTATGAATGAGCATCACTTACCTACATAAAATGGCATTTAGACAACTTTTATCCCATTTTCATATATTTTTCCAAGTGACTAAAGAGTTGTTGAGGGTGCAGCTTTGCGCTCCACATCTTGAAGATGCCTCCATATGATTTTGCTCCTCGGGGATGTGACGGGGATGTAAGCCTAACCCAACAACAACTGAAGCACCTGCACTGAACATGAATTATTGAAATGAATAGCACATTTAAATAGTTAAAATGACAATGCTAAAAAAGAATGTGTAAATCGAGTACAGTAATACCTTTACATAAAAGTATAATTTGTTCCCGGACCAAGCTCGTAACTCAATTCGCCGGAATGTCAATTATATTTTTCCCAACTGAAATAACTGAAAAAAATACATCTATTCCTGCCATCTAAAAACACTCAAATTAACGCAAATACAAAATGATATAAAGGATATACAGTATTACTGTAATCTAAAATGTGGTTTTATTATGGGTTTTTACCTTCAAGACCAACGATAGCAGCTAACAGCGGCGTGCAGTGCAGAGGAGGATGGATGGAGAGAGCGTTAGACGGTACGTAGAGACTTTACACCCGTACAATTCTTTTTCTTTGAATCCCATCACTTATTTTAAGAGATATTAATACATACAGCCAAAATCACGTAAATAATGCAACACAACATGGGAGACATGCAGGAGATGAGTACCGAAAGCGGTGAAAACGTGAACAAGTGAAGCGCGCTTGGAGCCCTCGCATCTGGAAGCGTGCTCGGATCTCAAATTCATGCTCACAGGTTTCTTTTTCTGTTTCTCGGAACACTCGTATATCGAGGTACTACTGTATATTTTGGAGGGTAGAATTTAGTGAACCTTATCAAAATTTTATGTTTACAATTGTGCTTTTGTTCAGTAGAAGCTTTTGTAATGCAAGGTACTGGATGAAATGCTTGCTCTTGTGATATATCACATTCATTTGGTTTCTGCTTGTGGGACAACGGCCTCCTGAAGGGGTTGATGTGAAGGGAAACAGGATGGGTGGCGACAACTGGCTCTGCAGTCTTGTTGATGGATGGAACAGAGAGGCTGGGTGAGGGCTGCCTCCTGTGTGGCGGCTGCACAGCGCTATGAGAGTGACAAGCTGCCTGCTGCCAGGGAGTGTGAGAGGGAGACGGAGACGCAGGAGGGTAAAGCGAGGCAGACGGGTAGACACGGAGAAAGAGAGAGAGAGAGAGAGAGAGAGCAGAAATTAGAGCATGCAATAGGAGGAAGGGAGATAGATGCAAATCGTAAAGGCCAGTGATCAGAAAGTGCTGGGGCGTTGTAAGGGAGGAGCTTCGACAGCATAAAATGCCCTTCTGTGGGAAACAGAAGTCTAATGGAAGAGATGAAGTGGAGAGAGACAAAAGGAACGAGTGCTGAGAGACTTGAGCATCTGACAGAAAGGATCTATTTAAGATGGGATTGCTTTTAAAGTCAGCGGGAAAGATGCATTTGTTTTCAGAGATAATTAAGGGATGCATTTTAACATCAGGGAGACGTGTAAATACTTTGACAGTGTGAATGCAGCTCCTTTCTTGGCAAATCAAATGGGGAAAGATAAAAACCGTCTCTCCCATTGCGACAGTTAAAAAGAATTCTGTTTGTTTAGTTTTTTTACTCAAGTCAGAATGAGTTTCCAGCTTTAACTAAACTATACTTTTCTATGCCATTGCTCTCGGGACACTTTAATCCTCTGAACCTCATCTGATAGCATATTACTGAGATACACACAAACAAATAACATTTTTGCTTTTATCAAGTGTTTCAGAAATACTTCATTTTAACACTATTTCTATTTTTTAAATCATTATTTAAATTCCTGATTCCAGACGTAACATTACCTGGTATTTTTTTTTATTTTGTTGTATTTTTGATAGGTCTTTTTTTTAGATTTGCTAATCAGAATGTATTGA